>NC_044906.1:71589295-71889295 GCF_001633185.2 Quercus lobata | reverse complement strand
TAGTTACATCATATGGTAAAATAGATATTTTGCAAAATGTTTGGGGGGCCTTGGCCACCTCTAGTAGATGTTGCTAGGTACAACTACTAGATATTGCTCTTTTTTAACATTATGGTTTACAAGTGGTCTAAGGTTTGAAATGCTCAGCTTCTTTGCACTGATTATTATGTCTTTTCAGGTTGTTAACCGGCTTCACAAGGACTATGTGCATGACACTTTGCTGAACTATGGGGTACAGTATGACAATTTATGGATATATGACAAAATTCGTCACGAGATCAATAAGTTCTGCAGCTCTCATTCTCTTCAGCAAGTTTACATTGATGTTTTCGATCAAGTATTTTGGGGATGATATACAAAGTAATCAAAAAAGAACAAAGTGAACACAAAAGACAAACAGAAAATTAAATAACTTGGAGGCACAAAATTATTATTTTTAGACAATATTTGCCCTCACACTATTGTTGCTAAAGGGTTATCAGAAATTTGTCCCCAAGATACAATCAAGTTTGGTGGGTTCTACAAATAGCAATTTTTGGAGAATACTTACAGGATTTCTTGTGTTTCTTAAAAATTGATTTTTGGAAGAGAAAAGAATTGGTTATCAAGTGAACATGAACCACTATTTATACCCATTGGGTTATAACCCATCAAAAGGCACCAATGGAGAGTTAAAATGTTTCATAAAACCATCCATAATGCTTAAAATATTTTCAAACGTTTAGAATAGCTACCAAAATATTCTGTAGAAATTTAGTTTTTACGAATTTCGATCGATCCAAACGAATCGAACATCAATCAAAGGTTCTTTTTGAATGATCAAACATGACTCAAACATCAATTGAGAGAGGCAGAAGCTCTAGATCAAATCCCTTGATTACTTCTATCAATTGAGCAATTCTTCAACCAATTGAAAAACCTGAATTTAGAATTTTCACTTTATCATTTAACACAAATGAATACTCTTCATACTTATATATTATTATTACAACCTATCTATGTATATACCTATATATGCAAAAATCTCCCACTAGGTTGTAATAATATATGTGTCAATTGATTGACATTCTATCATGCATAAAAGAAGGTGTCTTTCAACTTAAACCTCCGTTTAGTGTAATTGTCTCAAGACTCCAACAAAATTTATGGTGGTTTGGTGCTTAAAACAAAAATCTTATGTGTTGAAATCGAAAACAACACACACATGAGAATATTCACAACAAATTTAGAAATACACTGTTGTTAGCACTATTATGGCCTTGTGCTCTTCTCAATTTAGTGAACTTTTACAAGAGAAAACTCTTTTACTCTTGCTAGAAGTAGCCTCACTTCTACATTCACAAAGGTGAAGTTCCTTCTTATGCCTCTGTTACACAGACATTTATACTTTATGAACTTCATTAAGACTTCAAAACTCATTTTTTATAATATCATAATAGACTGCACTAATCCACCTGAATGAGACACAAATTTAGTACTCTTACTAATCATGTATTAATAGTTTATTGTTACCTTTTAAACTCTTAAATTAAATCAGTTCAAGGTTAAGTTCCCATTATTGGTGATTCTTTTTAAAAGAAGGGTTTTGGTCTCATTCCAATGGATATTACCCTAATCAAATCTTGAGACAGCTTTTGTAAAAGGTCTTCCAAATTATTATTTGACCTTACATAGACAATTGATATGGTACTAGCTTCAATTAATTGTCTTATGTAACATATCTTAGACCTTTATGTCTAGACTTTCCATTATATATTTTGTTTTATGCTCTACCCAATATGGTTTCACTATCACTTTACACCGAAATGGTTGTTATTGGTTGTGGCCACAACTTTATGTCTAATAACATATTTCTTAGTTATTGTGCTTCTTTACCTACTACCACCAAGGCTATAAACTTTGATTCCATGGTGGAGTGGAAAATACAAGTTTGTATCTTAGATGCCTATGAGATATCACCCCCACCAAGAGTAAATATCAAACCAGACGTGGACTTATTATCACTCACACTAGTAATCCAATTAGCATCCAAATAACCTTCCAACACAACTGAAAATTAGGAATAAAAGAGTCCCAAACTTATAGTTTTTTTTAAATGACCAAGAACTCTAGCAATTTCTTTCCAATGATCCACATTTGGATTACTTGTAGATCTAGAAAGTTTTCCCACTAAAAAAGATATGACTGGTCTTGTACAATGCATAGTATACATCATGCTACTTATGGCGCTAGCATACTCCATATTCCTTTGTAAGTTTGGAATACATATATTTGTTGGCACAATTGTGCACAAAGCCATTTGACAAAATCAAGGAGTCAATTTCTCATATTGTTTTGGAGCTTGTTTCAAACCTTACAAAGATTTGATTAATTTGCAAACTTTCTTTTCATTTCTAGGAAGTACTAAACTCTTAAGTTGTTCCATGTAAACTTCCTTATAGAGATCACAATTTAGGAAAGTTGTCTTTACATCCATTTGCTATACAATCAACTTGTATATGGATACAAGTGCTAACAACACTCAAATAGATGCAATCCTAGTCATTGGTGCATAGGTATTAAAGTAGTTTATTACTTCCCTTTGTTTAAAGCCTTTTGCCACCAACCTTGCTTTAAAGGTTTGAATTGACCCATCGGTATTGAATTTTCTCCTAAATACCCATTTACAACCAATTGGTCTTGAACCAGGGGGTAGATCCACTAAGACCCAAGTATTATTAGATAATACTGAGTCTATCTCATCATTCACAACTTCTTTCCAATAAGCTAAATTTTTAGAAGCCATAGCTTCCTCAAATGTTATAGGATAATCCTCTGTATTAATTACTATGAGTATTTTATTTAGGACCACTTGTCTCCTTCAACAAGGTACACTTGAGCTTAATAAGAAATGAAATCTAGACCAAAGTCCTTTTCTTTTCTTACTCTTTGACTCTTTCTTTGTTCACTTGGTGAACCACTTTCAATCCTTTTAGTACTACACAAAATATTATGAGGATTAGAGTCATCTTCTTGTGTTTGAGTGGGTATCTTGGCATCCATGGAAATCTTTACTGAATTTATCCACAATAAATTCAACATCTCTTGATTCCACTACTTTGGTCCTAACTTTGTTCTTTTTGGGTCAATCACTCTATTAAAGGCTAAACACCTCCACAATTTGATATAATCAAGGCTTGGTTTCCTTCCATTCCATAACTCATATTGAGATACTTTACTCTTCTTGGAAGGTACTTTATTATGCACATGACATGCAGTAAGCAATGCCTCTCCTTACAAATTATATGGGAGCGTTGCACTTAAGATCATGGCATTTTCCATTTCTACAAGAGTTCTATTTTTAATTTTAGCCAAACCATTTTGTTAGGGTGTATAAGGGATGAACTTTGTCGTATTATGTCATGTTCCTTACAAAATGAAGAAAAATCATTTGGAAAATATTCACCACCTCTATCACTTCGTAGGATCATTATTTTCCTATCCTTTTGATTTTTCTACTTTAATTTTATAACGTTTGAACATGTCAAATGATTCATCTTTATTTCTCTTCAAGTGTACATACGTAAACCTAGAGAAATTATCAATGAATGTAATGAAGTATCTTTTACCTCCTCTAGTTAACACACCATTCAGTTCACATTCATCTAAATGTACAAGTTCAAGCATATTAGGATCTCTATTTGACTTAGAAAAAGGTTTTTTTGTCATCTTTGCTTGAATACAAATTTCACACTTCTTTTCATCATCATACATATATGAAATTATACCATGCTTAGATATAAACTTCAGGTATTTGAAATTTAAAAGCCCTAGTCTAGTATAACCACTGTTTTAAAAACCGGACCGGACCGGCCGGTCCGACCGGTTCAACCGGGAACCGGAAGCCAATCCGGTCCGGTTAAAACCCCCAAAACCGGTCAAGAACCGGTCAACAACCGGAAAACCGGCCAAAAACCGGTCAAAAACCGGGGTTGAACCGGAAATTCTAAAAAAAACGGTTCTTTGTCCGGTTCGGTTTTTAAAACCATGAGTATAACACAAATGAGAAGAATCAACAATATAAGCACAACTAGAACTTTATTACCAATACTTAGTTTGTACATCCCTTGCCTACAAATATCTCATTCTTGGACAAGATTAACTTGTCCGATTCAAGTTCAGCTTTTACGCCATTCTTAAATAACAAATTGGTAGATACAAGATTTTTCTTAATATCATGTACATGAAAAACATTGGTCAAGATCAACATCTTACCGGAACTCATTTTCACTTCAACAATGCCTTTTCCATGAAGCTTTGCTTTATTGTGGTTATTTATTAGCACTTTTTACTCTATGGAAGACTCCTTAAAAGTCTTGAATTGTTCCTTGCTTTTGCACACATGCACCATTGCACCCGAATCAAACCACCAATCAAAAGGATTTGCAATTACAGCCATATGAACTTTAGTGATCATATCAACATATATGTCACTTACCATAACAATAATGTCTTCAATGAAATTTGTTTCATTGGCATTGCCATTTTCATCTTTTTTCTTGTTCGTTAAGACATTCGTGAATGTAATGGCATTTCTTTCCAAAATGGAAACAAGCCCGATACTTCTTGTCTTTGTTAGGATACTTGGAATTGTTCTTTTTCAAACCACTACCCCCTTTATTCAATTTCAAGTGCTTATTGGCTTTACTTGAACTCCCATTTTGAACATTATTCATATTTTCTTTAGAATCGATGTTAGTCCCATCTCTAACCCGACTTTCCTCTTCAATTCAGAGATGTCATCCGAATTATTCTAAAGTGAGATCTTCCAACATATGCAGAAGCTTCTTCTTAATATTATTCCAACTTGGTGGGAGTTTTGCAATAATTGCACTCACTTGGAATGATTCAGGAATATTGATTGACAAATCATGGAGTTTATTGACCAAAATCTGTAACTCATGCCCTTGATCCAAAAACTGAGATATTATCAATCATTTTATAATCAAAGTACTTTTGAATAATAAATTTATTCATACCTATCTTCTTAGTTTTGTACTTTTCCTCTGAAGCATTCCAAATCTCCTTCAGTGACTTCATTGATGTGTAGAGATCATAGAGTTGATCCAAAAGTGTGTTGAGAATGCGTCCTCTACAAATCAGTTCATCTTCCTTCCGTTTCTTTCTTTGTGCCTTGATCTCATCACTGTCTTCATCACTTGCAATAGGAAAAGGCATCAAATTTAGGTCCAAGACATCGAACTCTTCTATTAGTCAGATAGATGCGATCATTAGAGATTCAAGATTCTTGATTGGACTAATTCAAAAGTTTCAGTGCAATGAGTAGAAATTTCATCTTATCTTTCCACTGAGAGAAATTGGTTCCATCAAAGTGATCCAATTTTACCAATTCATGATTCAACATCTCCAATGTTATAACATCACTTGCTCCTTCCATTGCAACAAATATTGTCTAAGATTGTTAAGAATAATACACTAAATAATTAAGAAAGAACAAAGTGAACACAAGATAAACAGAAAATTAGATAACTTGGAGGCACAAAATTGTTATCCTTAGATAATATTTGCCTCACACTATTGTTGCTAAAGGATTATCACAAATTTTTCCCCATGATACAACCAAGTTTGTTGGGTTTTACAAATAGCAATTTTTGGAGAATACATACAAGATTTCTTGTGTTTCTTAGATACTGATTTTCGAGAGAGAGAGAGAATTGGTTCTCAGTGAACATAAACCACTATTTATACTCATAGGGTTATAACCCTTCAAAAGGCACCAATGAAGAGCTAAAAAAATGTTTCATAAAACTGCCACAATGCTTAAAATCTTTTCAAATGTTTAGAACAGTTACCAAAAAATTCTACAAAAATTCAGTTTTTACTAGTTTCTATCGATCAAAAAGAATTGAACATTAATCAAAGGTTCTTTTCGACCAATTGAACAAGAATCGAACATCAATCGAGAGAGGCAAAAGCTTCAAATCAAATTCCTTGATCACTTTGATTGATCGAGCAAATCTTTGCCCGATTGAAAATTTTGAATTTGGAATTTTCACTTTATCGTTTTACACAAATGAATATTCTCCAAATTTATATATTGTCATTACAACCTATCCAAGTATATATCTATATCTACAACAGTATGGATGCTAAAGAAAACATACCCTTTAAAGCCATAAATGAACATATTTTGGGAGCTTGTAGTTTAGCTTTATACTATAAGAAGTCTTCCATGTGCTATTTCAGTACTGTGCTTTTCTTCTTTTGCTTTAGTATTTTAATTTCAAAGATTTTTTAGTATATTGAAATCTTAAGGACAAAATGGGCTTCTGCCCTTTTTGGGTAAAGTAATTAGCCTTTTGCCCTTCTTCCCAAACTAAATAAGGAAATGCCCCTCTTTTGAAAATCGAGTTTCTCAAAATCGATTTAAGCCCTATAGTGACGTTTTCAAGGACCTATAGTGACGTTTATAAAGACCTATAGTGGCGTTTTCATGGATATCAAGTTATAAAACGCCACTATAGGTTTTTAAAATGTCATTATAGATCCTTAAAAACGTTACTATAGGGCTCCAGGAAATTTTTTTTTTTTTAACTCGATTTTGAGAAACTCAATTTTCAAAAGAGGGGCATTTCCCTATTTAGTTTGGGAATAAGGGCAAAAAGCTAATTACTTTGCCCAAAAAGGGCAGAAGCCCATTTTGTCCGAAATCTTAAACTTAAAGTTGTGCGATGTTCACTTCCAAGGATTATTTCTCTACGGGAATCTATGTTGGTGTTAAGTTGCCAACATTATTAAAGAGCTGCTTACTATACTTCATATAGTTGTGTAACATTTTGGTACCACGTGCAGTGCATTATCAAATCCTTTTCTATTTGTTTATTGGCCAAATTACAACTTATTCACATGTAGTTTAACCAAAATTTAAGTTGACTATCCATAATTTGAAATTTGACATTTTACCCACTGAGATTTGACCAAAATTTAAGTTTGTCACCTGTAGTTTGAAATCCCATAATATAAGTTTTCCGCTGGATTCTTTTTATTTATTTTTTTATTTTTTTATGTTGTATTATTATATATTTTGTGTTTTTGAAGGAGAGAGACATAAAAGTTTAGCAAAATTACATACTTAGCATTGTTTTTAAGAGAAGTGAGTTAAAAGACTCTAGCTAAGCTAACCACATGTGGGTAAAGTGTTAAATTTTAAACTACAAGCAAATTTAAATTTTGACCAAAACACATGTGAGTAAATTGTAATTTACCATTATTTATTTCATGTTATATTGATAAAGCATGTAACTCTCACAGATTGCTGAAAAGATGAAAGATGCTCTCCAAGGAGACTGCACACGTTATGCTCCAGGTATTGAAATCATGAGTGTTCGCGTTACAAAGCCAATCATCCCAGAAAGCATAAGACGCAATTTTGAACAGATGGCAGAGGAACGCACTAAGGTTCAGTTTCTTTTCCTGAATACTAGAGAATGTCCTTTACTTTCTTTTTTTTTTAAATTCCTCTTTTAGTTAAGCAAAGGAAATAGACACACACGCAAAATATGATTCTAGATATGCCGATTCTATACAAATTAAATGCGTTTTTAATGTCCTTTAAACAATTTAAACCAGTTAGCCTTGGTCCAACGAGCACTAACATCACAAGCTTTTTTCCTTATACCCAATTGCTGCACATGCATGTGCTTGCACCCAAAACCAGTCAGTGACAAACAGATTGGATAATTTATTACGTACAAAGCCTCAGAAGTTAATAGAGTGCATCATTCTATGTTTTATGTTGATATTACCTTGTTAGGTCGTAATTGCTATTGAGAGACTGAAAGTGGTTGAGAAAGAGGTAGAGATAAACATAAAAAAGGCTATCAGTGAAGCTGAGAAGAGTGCGAACGTGAGCAAAATACTTATGAAGCAGCAAGAAATTGAGAACCAGATGTACATGGCTCGGGAAAAAAGTTTAGCTGATACAGATTTCTACCGGTGAATGTTCCGTCCACTTTTCAGTTTAAAAGACATGAATATGGTACCTTAGAAATGACTAATGTTGTTGCTTTCTCTACGTTTCTAGTTTATCGAAGGAAGCTGAAGCAAACAAGTTGAAGCTTACACCGCAATTTCTTGAGCTTAAATTCATCGAGTCCATAGTTGCAGATAAAAAAATTTCATTCGAGGAAAAGGTCTTCGCTTTCTCTCTTATGCGTATATGTATGTGTGTGCGCAAGCTGCTTGGGTTCATCCTGTTCCTGCAACAGCTGAATGTCTAATGCAGTGAATAATTATCATGCAGATAATATTGGGATGAGTGCTCTAAAATCGTATTGTTTTATATTATGTGTAACATTATGTTTTGATATTATGTATGATATTATGTTTGCATGACATTATGTACAACATTATGTATTAAATTAATAAAAGTTATTTTATTATCTAAAATAATGGTAACATAAATATTTTGATATTATCATATAGATCTTAAGATGCATTGTATGTAATTTTATACGATTTAGTTACAGAATATATAAATCAAAACTTTCTTGCAAACTAAATATTTTGATTTTGTAGTCAGTAATCAAATTGGGCATTTTATCTGTAAATACTATAACATATCAACTAAAGTGATTTGTCTAGATCATAAAATAGAGACTTCTAGTTGATATGTTGATGTATCTTAAGTGTGTAAGATATATTGAATTGAATTGTGTGAGATTAATTATTCTATTTACTATTGTAAATAGAATATTAAATCTCACAACTTTCATTTACATAAACTCTCAATCCTGAGGGAATTGTGAACCTGAATATGAAATGGTTTTTTTTTTGTTTTTTCTTTGATGTATTAGGAGTGAAATTTATTTTAACGATCAAGACCTTAGTACTTTGGGAAATCACACATAGTAATAAGAGAACACATATTCTCAAAATGGAATTCATAGTCTCTTATTAAAAATATAAAATATTCCTTTGAAATAAATTTAATGAGTTTAGTTATTTAGAGTACTAGTTCTAACCATTTTAGTAAAGTGTTATTAAAGTATACATATATTTTTTAAATTTGATTTCATAAATATAAGAATAACGCAAGGAATTAAACCAAGAACTCAAGAATCCAAAGAGTAATTTTCAAAGTGATAGTTATATTTTATGACTTTGTGTTACTAACTCACTATGAATATTTTTATGGAGGAGTTAATTGATTAGATAAAAAGGTATTGGCCTAAAGTGGAATTATATTTATGAATTATACTAAAGAGAAAATTATATGGGCAAATTACAACTTATTTACTTGTGGTTTGACCGAAATTTAAGCTGTCATATGTGATTTAAAATTTGATACTTTATCCACCTAAGATTTGATCGAAATTTAAATTGTCTACTTGTGATTTGAAATCTCATGATGCAAGTTTTTTATTGGATTTTTTTTTTTATCTTATTTGATTTTATATTTTTATTTTTTGTGTTTTTAGATGAAAGAGACATAAAATTGGAGGAAAATTGCATATTTAACCCTGTTTTTAACGTAATTGGGTTACAAAATTCTAACTGAGCTAACCTTAGATGGATAAAATGTCAAATTTTAAACTACAAGTAGACAATTTAAATTTCGACCAAATTACAGATAAGTAATATTTTACTGTAGCAAAGCTAAATGCACATGAGACGCGTCAATCAGAAATAGTCTTTGTGAAAAAAAGGCCAAATGCATGAATTGCGAATAGTAAACTAAAAGCTTCTTTTTTATATTTTTTTAATGATAAACTGCTGAAGGCAGATAACTGAAAGCTAGTTGAAAACAAAAATGTGGGATCCCCAAACAGTGTTGTGGGAACTACAACCAGTAAAGACAAAAGACTCAGGGTCCATTTGGTAAGAGATTGTTAGTAACATTATTGTTATTTTGTGAAAATATATGTGAGTGAAAAAATGTGTAAAAATACGTATAATATTGTTTAAACACTTAAAACTGTTGTTTAAACAACAGTACCAAACACCCCCTCACTTTCCTTAAATTGTATTTTCAAACCTTTTATTATTGACATCTAAATGGTATTTCTGAACAAGGTTTTGCTTGATTTAGCAATGGTAGCTAGTATTAGACTCACTTTCCAAGGTGGATTACATAATTTTCTGGGAGGTGACTCAGAAAAGTAGATCTAGCGCCTCACAACTTCATATCTTTACATTGATATCATTAAAATCCTGACCATGTTTTTGTACCACCATTAATGCTAGCTACTCACACTACAAAATCCCTACCATTAACTAAAGTTGTATAGACCGCTTTTCCGAGTACAGCTTCTATTGCTGATCCGCATTGCATTCTTATTCATCTGCTCATAAAAGGAAAAGAAAAGCATTTGTATGTGTTTTGGTCTTATTTGTTCCTGTGAAAAGAGAAATTTTTTGACAAGAGTTTTGGTCCCAAGCTTCATCATCAGCATATCTTGCAAGAATTTTGCTAAGCATATCACATATTCAAACACTAGTAGATGTTTGAATTAAATCTTGCCATTCCTTTCAATGAAAATGATTCCTGGTCAGCTGCAGCCCAAGATTTTGAAAGGCCCTACTTTTATAGATAACATGCAATATCATATACATAAAGTTTGAATTCCAACAACAATTTTAGGGTCGGCTTCAACAGACAACTGATCAAAGTTGCCACATAAATAAAGTGTAAATTAAGTTTTGGAAAAACTCTTACAAGATAAGGTTATTGTGCTAATAATTCCCATCGAAAGTAATACTTTGATTACTATAACAGGATACATAACAATGATAAGGGGAGTCCTCTAAATCTTGAAAAGCACTAAATCATTTCAATACTGAAGCATCAGTATTGTTCTTCTATCCAACTTCCTCATCAATTTGTAGAAAGAAGCAAGAAATTTACAATAGGATGCAGATTCCATTCTGGTAAGCAAACAATCGGATGCAAATATAGGAAATTAAGCAATTCCTGAATGGGTAATTGAAGCATCACATGGATGTGAAATTGATTATAATAGTTTTCTACCCAAGGTGCTGTTAATAAGTTATATATTTAATTCAATTTTAATGCATATTATGATACAAATAAAATGACTGGCAGCATCTATGTCAATTACGAGTAAGTTTGTTGCCTAACAAATAATAAAAAGATGGCTTGTCATCTTCAAGCAAAATGGAATGCAAATTGTGAGTCTTTTACATTTACAAAAATTCCCTTGAACTAGTGGAAAGTGGACTTCAATATTGGGAAACACATTCAGCCTCTTTAAAGCAATCTTCATGAACAAAATCCACAATCAATTTGGCAACTGAGTTTGGCCTCTCAACATGAGGAAGATGACCACAATCTGGTATTTGACGTATAGTTGCATTTGGCAGTTCACAGTGCAGTCTCTGCATAATGGACCAAAGAATTAAGCAAATCTGTTATTCCAACTGAATCCTGAGCATGTTTCCCATTACTTATCTGTTGCATTCTATCTATGTTTTATATCCATAAAATAAACTAACCACTGCAAGCTTATTAATAATGATCTGGTCTTCCTCACCCCATATGATAAGTGTCTTCTTCTTTATCTGGTAAACAAAATTGAAAACAGCATTTTCAGAGACAGTAAAATTTTGTGGCATTCAATTGAGATATGAAATTTTCATTAAAAGGGGATAGAGAGGTGGGGGGTGAAGAGGTAAAAACACGAACGCAACTAAGTATATGCCAATAAACCTTCTTCTGGAACTAAAGGCAGATTCATTCCCACACAAAAGTTAAGGAACACCCTTATCAAGACCCTCTCTCTCTCTCTCTCTCTCTCTCTCTCTCTCTCTCTCTCTCATACACACACAAATAGTACATCTTCAATTAATCTTGTTATGGATAATTTATTTAACAACTTTGAGCTCAAAATGGCAACTCCAATGATATGTGAGGAAGACAAGCGACTTGTAGTAAATTTCATGCTTAGATCCCCCAAACTTATGTTATGCATGGACCCCTGCCACGTGTTCTACACCAGCAAAAGAGGGGGGAGAGAGGGGAGGGGGGGGGGGGGGGGGGGAGGAGGGAAGGGGTTAGAAAACTTCCTCTAATAAAAAATATTATTGTTGTTGTTATTTTTTAAAAATTCTCAAAGAACTTTAAGGATCCAGAAAAGAGATTGGGAAGAGCAGCACAAATTAATGAGCACGATAAAAAAACCAAGGCAGTTGCATCTGCCAACTAAATTTCCCATGTTGGAGATCATTCAGAAGTTGCTGCAGGGCTTTATTGACCATCATTTGGGGCACCAGAAAGTTAAAAAGATCAAGCAATAAGAGAAATGAAGTGCCTGAAAATGAATGAAGGATCTATGAGCTCTTGGACACAATGTCCTTTTCCATGAACCATCAAATGTTCTCCTTGACATGCACCATAGTCCATGAATATCTGTTATATGCAAACTTAAGTTTCCCCTTCTCTAAGCATTGTTCCCGCTCCGTTTGTTTTATAACAAGGGTCCTCTGGACAAAACGACACAATAACATTTGTTGATTTAAATGGCAAAGCAATTTGGCATATACCTGTTGTATTTGTGCGCTAACATTATAACCCCCACTAATCATAAAATCCACAGTTGCATCTTCCCACCAAGGATATAGACAATGCAAGCGGCCCACCTATATAAGATAACAGGAAAAAAATATCATTAGATCCAAGATCAAATGCAGCACCCCATATTTTTAAAGATATTATGATACAGTAAGACTAATGACATAAAAACTAGAACTTTTTCTGAGTATACACTCACATTAGTCCAATCTAAGCTAGTACCAAATGAAATGCCAGTGAAGGTCAAAACATTTACATATAAGCGCAGCGGGATGCTCTTCAATAAATAAACCTGATCCAAAAAGAGTGCCCACAGTCATTGTTAATCAATGTATAACACAACCTCCCCACCCCCCCCCCCCCCCCAAAAAAAAAGGGTTATGCATAACTAAAGAAGGCTTATTTTGCTTTGCTTTTAAATTTTAAAGAAGAAAACACAATCAACAGTTTTTATAATGTTAGGTGATGAATAAAAGGATAGCATACCAAAACCAGAAAATATCATTTGCATTAGTTGATCTTTGATGTTTAATGGTTAATTTTGAGACACTTTCACATGTAATTAAAATGTTAGAATTACAGATTGTACGAGGTGAACCATGAATAAAAAATGCAAAATGCAAGATGCTGAGGCAATTATAAGGCTTGCTCCTCCTCTCTCACTTTTTTGTAGGCAAGTCCAAAAAGAAAGAGGCAACAGTTGTTCGTTTGGTTGGAAAACCTGTAAATATCCCTAAATTGAAGGTAACAACTCACTACATATATTATCCACTATCAACTCTTATAAACCTGATGGACCTCAGAAACTAGAAAGTTTCAATTTTTGGTAATTTTCCTTCAGTTCAATAAATAAGAATAGCATGATGCGAAATTCATATCTGATCAAAATTATTTGAGAATTCTTTGTCCTGTTTCTGAAGCCTCTTATAGAAAAGCCTGAAGTATTACTTACATATTGACATTTGAGAATCAAGTATACAAGCTTTTTTTATAAAGAAGTGAGTCCATATTAACAGCTAAACACAAGCATCATAATCAATGACTAACAAAACAATCATGGCTGGCTAAGCACTCACACAGAGGGTGTTGAGATGGACTGGCAAAATGAGGGAAAGTTGTTAAGGTGGTTTATTTAAAGGAATAATATAATTCATTTGAAGAAGAAGAAGCCACAATCTCACCTCCACCTTATTCCTATAAGGAGGAGAGATGACATTTGAGCAGTGCATGGGTACTTACAAATAAAAATAAATAAATTGATTGAAGGCATCACTAATTGAAAGGAAACCTCTAAATTAAACAATATAAACATAAGTTAAGGCTCAGGCAATGAGCAAAGAAAAGACATGACTTTTATGACATGATGGCCTTATATAAATTTTGATAGCATAAATAATTTAAAATTTTTAGTAGTCTGGACTTATAGTTTTATGGTAAGACTCACCCCAGCATATGCTGCAATTCTGGGCAAAGTTGCTAGATTTCCTGTGCCTTCTGCATACACACTTGCATCAATTAAAACCAGCTTTTCAACCTGAAAACGGTGAACTAGAAACAATGATGTTTCATAGAACGTTAGAGGGTGGATTGATGGTGCATAATCATAAAGTTCGATTATTTAATATACTCACGGCTCTGGATGGTTAACTACAAAGTCAATTGCAACAGCAGCACTAAGGCTTGGTCCAACCAATATAATTGGCCTTTTGATGTGTGATTTCCAAAGCTGTTGTCGAGATTAGACAAGTCCATTTAAGGATAAAACACGATGTATGTAAACAAGGTGCTATCATTATGTACTGGAAATAAGGTTCTTCCGCCAATGATATGCCCACAAAACTCAAACATGCAATGGATTCTGAATTTTATTTATACTGATAAAAAGAATATATTGAATCAAAGCTTTATAACAATGCCAGCAAAACTTAGCCACATCACTAACTTATAAAGGACGTGCAAATAAGCTGTCAAAGTGTCATGTGTTATTATTGGCCTTTTGATGTGTGATTTTCAAAGCTGTTGTCAAAACGAGACAAATCCAATTAAGGATAAAACATGATGTATGTAAACGAAGTGCTATAATTTTGTACTGGAGATAGGTTCTTCTGCCAATGACGTGATGATATGCCCACAAAACTCAAACATGCAATTGACTGTTGATTTTATTTAGACTAATAAAAAGAATATATTGAATCAAAGCTTCATAACAATGACAGAAAAACTTAGCCATATCACTTATAGAGGACATGCAAATAAGCTGTCAAAGTGTCAAAGTTATTTTTTAGGCTTCCTATTATATTTATAGCTTCCATCACAAAACGAAATTTGGTGATAAGATTTCCTTCATATACACAAGGATAAAAGACACTCATGAACCAATAAGAAGTACCTGATAAAAGTGTTCACGCTTAGATGCCACATTACATGGTGGAAGCCTTTCTGACACGTGAAACAAGAAACAAAGCATTAAAAATAAACAAACAAAAAAATGAGTAAACTGGCAACAACAACAAAGCTTCAGTCAAGCAGATAAAACAAACCTAAATCAGAGAAACCCCAACCAAGTATGTCCACAGCCCAAGTCTCAAAACCAGCCTCCTCAAGCAACGGATACGTGTACCTCCATTCTAAACAGGAGCTGAATAATAAGATATAGTAGTAAACTCCAAAGTCAAATTAAGTAAATGACATCTCTCAAAACAGTAAAGCTAAAGACCTGTCAAAACCATGGAGAAGAACTACTGGACTTGTCTTGCTCTGTATTAATGGCCTCACACAACTACTCATGATACTATTATCTGCGAAGCTAACCTGCAATTTGTATTGAAAAGGATATATGCTGTCACAATAGGAATTATTATATCTTGGTAGTCAAGTAGGCTCAAGTAGAAGCTGTGGAAAGTATGTTATGATTGAAGAAAATCCTCTGTCCCACTAAGAGTGTTCCACTTTATACTCTACCAACTACAATATAACATGTTAGATACATATTTTTCCTTTTATATTTCGATTACTTTGAGAAAAAACAGGACATGTAGTGAGTTGCAATTGGTGGAGTACAAAATGAAGCACCCACGTTGGGACAAAGGATTTTTATTCATTATGTATTGTTATTCTGGCTAATGCATAATGTATGGCTAATAGATTATAAAACCACTGTACTTTTAGAGTTAAATTGTTAACATACCTTAAGGTTAGATGGACAATAAGTCTCCTAAAAATCAATAATAATTAGAAAATGTCTAGGAAATAAGTAAATGCATGAATAGTTTTGGTAAAATGAGGAATGCAAGGCTTGGCCGATGTTAAAATAATAGCTAATAGTTAAATATTCTCTTAATTCCATTCATCCCACTTATTTTTTGTTAATTCTCTATTCCATTTTGGAATGTTCCAAATAAACATGCCCAATAATGGTAATATGATTAAACATAATATTGATAATAGAGCGAAATTACACATAATATTGATTATTTTCCTAACTTACCCTTTAGTTTATTTGAAGAGAAATGCTATGTCTAAAATGTTTTCAAAACACTTTCACAACAAATAATAAGTAACAAGTTGTTACGGGTTATAATTGGTGGGCAAAAAAGAAATTTCAGTAATAGGTTTAAAGTTTGTTTGGCATCAGTTTCAGCCTTTAGCTATTAGTTTTTATGTACAACTTTTTAAAACCTCATTTTTTCCACATTTTTCTCACATTTTCAAATTATTTTAGGGTACAAGTATATTTTAGCACACTTTTAGTAAAAAACTAAATAAGCTATTTCTAAATAGACACTTAAATTTGAACCAATAACAACTTAATTCGTTGTGTACAATAGCACTTCTATTATTCTCTTATTTGAAAGTTTAATAGTATCTCTTGTTGACTACCTTCATAATTTGAATTCAAGTTATGAAAACCAATTTTGAAAAACTCTACTCCTATCCGTTTTGTTTGTCTATCATTCCATTTTTTTATGCCCAAAAACACTAGTCCATTTCAACTTTTATTTAAATTGCAATCCATGTTAGGTCTCTCTTTTATTTAAAATAAAAATCTTATCCGCGAAATGGACAAAATGAAACACATGCACACATATATCCCTTTACCTATTGATTGACTAATGGTTTACCGTGTATCCGATATATGTGACCACTTTCTCAATGAAAAGGCTTGTGGGGTCTATCTCATGCGAGACGGTAATTATATGGAGTAATTATTAAGTTACTGTCGGAGTACAATAATGTAATACTCACTCTTCTCACGTTAAATGTGGTTTCTATCAATTAAATTTTCACACACATATATATGCACAAAGTATAAAATAATTCTAGTGTTTGGAAATTCTAAGCACGAGCAACAAAATAAAAAAGTAGTAGCATATTTTAGCATTATTTTACACAGGACACTAAAATATTAAACAATGCTACAAAATTCAAGTGCAAATAAAAATAAGTAAGCAAATTATAATGGAAGATGCCTTTGGTGAATATTTTAAAGAAGAGTGAGAGAGTTTACGTACAGGTACAGGAAGTCTGTCAATCCTCGTGGCGAGCTTACGAGCGAAAGAGTCCTTGATATTCTCCACTTGCTTTGGGAGAAACGAAGGGAACGACAACTCGGCGAAACACACTGTCCCACCACTGCGTTTCTTCATCGGCATTGTAATTGTTGCTGTTGCTGGTGCGAAGCTAGCTGTGACGGCCACCATCGTTCCCAGCTCCAGCTCCAACTCCAACGCACTTTGTTCTCTTCTCTATTTATCTGCAAATAAAAAATATGCGGTGGAGTGCTTTCCTATAAAAAAAAAAAAAAAAAAAATTCATTTATCAAATTGTAGTGTGAGGTGTTGGGCCAGGCAAAGAGGCCCAGAAACACTGAGAGGCTTTTTAAAGAAGATCTATGTGTCCAAGTTTTTTTTCCTTTTGAAAAAAAAAAAAAAAAAAAAAAATTCTCTTTACCTAGTGATTGCTTAATGGTTTACCATGTATCCGAGACATGTAAAAGGTGGTTTCTATTAATTAAATTCATAGCAAAATTTACTATGAATATTAGAAGAGAGGGAGTATCACATTACCGTATTCTGAGAACATTTAATAATTTTTGGATTATATGTATTGAGTACATAGAATTATTTTTCCATGGTTGCTAATTATGGGAGTTAGCATACTCATTGCAATTTTTGTGATAACTTTGATATTATGCTAATGATAATGCTAAAGGTGTAAATTTTTCCACAAATTGTTAATGTGGTAAGCTGTAATTAAAATAATATTACTTTCACATGTATTCACCATTAACACTACTCACAATAAATCATATCAACGATTATTAAATAAATTAATTAAAAAATTGAAAAAACATATAAGTTGTAGATTTTTTTATCATATTATTTTTTATTTTTAGATGGGTAGATAGTGTAGAGGAGGAGGAGGAGGAGGAGGAGGAGGAGGAGGGGCTTGAGTGGGGTTCAAATCACAGATAAGGGCATCACAAAAGAATACATTACCACTAGAATATGATTTGAATCTCAACATGTTAGTTGTGTTGAGGATTTCATTTACTAGCATGAAATTTTTATATAATAATTACAATTTGTCAGATTGGTAAGTTGCAACAATAACACCAGTTACACCATCACTTTTATGCTTCAAGCCAAAACCCCATCTGCCGAGTTGTTGAGACAGCCTCGCGCGTTAATGCAGCCAACAATCAAAACACAAGCATTACTGACCTGAGAATTCAACCATGCTTTATGCTCTTATGTATGATCGGTAAATTTTTTTCTTCTACAATGTAGATCATTTAATAGGCTAAGAATCTCCTATATCTATATGATAGACAACTGAGTAGAAAATGAATAAATTAACCGTTGATACAACATATAGACAAATGTTCTTGTAGTACAAATACAATAGATGCTAAAATACAAGAGAATAATAATAATGGCTATTCAGTAAATAATAATAATAATGACTATTTATTCTCTTTTGACTATTTACAATACTTGTTTGTGTACTTTGTTACTTGTTGATTATAAGAGTCAGTCTATCATGCACAACTATCCCTTTACTATTTATAAAGGGGTCAAATACTTATTTACACTAGAAAAATAAGGGTATCATCTTAAATTGATATTATTTACCATCAAATATACCAAATTTGCAATAGTAAGAAAGAAATTATGCAATCTTGTGTGAACTAATTAGGTTTTAGATGTTATTTTTTCTATCCCCAAATAATTGAGTTTTTTTTTTTTTTCAAAGGAATGATAATGTGTTAGATTCGGGACGAAATCAAGCTAAGATCCCAAATCCTTTAACTATTTTACATACCAATCCCTATTAAATTCTAGGAATTACTTCATAAACTCATCCCATCTATATATTTCTAAAAGCTAAAGCGTAGTATTTATTGTTGCTACGCTCTTGTTAAGTCACATTAGTGACCACATCATCGACCTATTTCTAACATTCTCTCTCATCTTTTTTTTTAACTTTTTTTTTCTCTTATTAATTTCCCAACTTAATGTTATACTTTCACTAACTTTCCCATCCTTTTTATCTTTTTATCTCTCCACTACTATCTATCTTAATATCACTTTTCCTCAATCCCTTTATCTTCCTTTATTTTTGGCTTTTCTTATTGCCCCTCTTACTATAAATTTACAATTCTCATTTTCATTCTATACATAGTTTTCCCACACACATAAGATTATTTCTCTCTCTCAAATTTTTTTTTTTTCATTTTTTGGTGGATTTTTTTTATTATTTTCCTTGCATTTCTACTTTTAGTTGATAAGCTTTTGTATTATTTGAAACTCTACTTTGTGTTGGTGTGATTAAGTTATGTTTTTAAGTAGTTATCATTTTTCTTCTCTTTGATTTCATAGATGTTATCCTATTGCATTATATATAAAGATAGTATATAAGAATATAATATTATTTTATTACATAACATAACATGACTTGGATAATTTGGTATTTATAACAATATTTTTTATTTTTACTTTTTTTCTTCTAATATTAGTTTATATAAATTTCTTATTATTCTCTCACATTCTCTCTTGAAACATGGTTATTCTCTCTCTCTCTCTCTCTCTTCATTTTTTTTATTCTTTCTTACAACTCTTCCTTATATTGATGAATCATTGTAATTTTTAAAACTCTATTTTAGGTTCACGTTTTGGTGTTGTATGTTTTAGTTTTCCATTATAAGTAGAATCTTTTTCTTTCTTATAGTTTTAGTTTGATTTTTGTTTGAGTTAATATATACTTGATTATTTTGGAAGGATTTGGATTTATATCAAAACACAATCTTGGCTATGCTAATAACAGATCGACATTCAGTCCACTTCATCAACTCAATCCGAATCGGTCTATTTCAGTCCACTTTGGTCAGTTGTGGTCCAATTCAGTCTACTTCAATCCACCTCAGTTCAATTAGGTCCATTCAGTCTACTTCGGTCAATTCAAGATTGTAGTGGACTGAGAATGACCAAATCAGATTGAATGGACAAAATAAGCCCAATGTGGATTGATTATGACCGAATAAGACCAAAGTGGATAGAATGGACCGAATAAGACCAAAGAGAACCGAATTGAACATAATGGACCAAATAGGACCAAAGTGGACTGAATGGAACCTAGTAAGACCAAATGGACCGATATGGATCGAATAAGACCAAATGGATCAAATAAGACCATAGTAGACTGAAAATGAACAAAGTGAACCGAATAAGACCAAATGGACCGAATTAAACATAGTGGACCAAATAGGACCAAAGTGGACCGAATAAGACCAAATGGACTGAATAAGACGAAAAGAACCAAAGTGGACCGAATCAGACCAAATGGCCTGACGAGGACCGAATTGAACATAATGGACCGAGATGAGCTAATTGGACTGAATGGACCAAAGTAAACTGAATAAGAGCAAATGGACTGAAGAGGACCAAATTGAACATAATGGACCAAGAATGACCAAATTAGACCGAATAGACCAAATAAGACCAAATGGACCGAAGTTGACCGAATTCAACATAATGGACCAAATAGAACCAAAGTGGACTGAATAGGAACGAATGAGACCAAATGGACCGATGTGGACCGAATAAGACCTAATGGATCGAAGTGAACCGAATAAGACCAAAGGACCGAAGTGGACCGTATTGAACATAATGGTACAAATATGACCAAAGTGGATTGAATAGGACCAAATAAGACTAAATGGACAGAAATGGACCTAATAAGACCAAATGGACCGAATAGGAACATAGTTGACTGAGAATGACAAATTTGACCGAATGGATTGAAGTGGACCGAATAAGACCAAATGGACTGAAGTGGACCAAATTGTATGTAATGAACCAAATAGGACCAAAGTAGACTGAATAGGACCAAATAAGACCTAATGGACCGATGTGGACTGAATAAGACCAAAGTAGACCAAATAAGACCAAAGATGCCGAATTTAACATATTGGACCAAATAGGACCAAAGTGGACTGAATAGAACAGAATAAGACCAAATGGACCGAATAGGACCGTATTGGACCGAGAATGACCAAATTGGACCAAATGGGACTAAAAGAGACCAAAGGGACTGAAGTGGACTGAGAATGACCAAATTGGACCGAATGGATAGAAGTGGACCGAATAAGACCAAGTGGACCAAAGTAGACCGAATAAGACCAAATGGACCGACTAGGACCGTAGTTGACCGAGAATGACCATTCGGTCTACTTTAGTCAATTTGATCTTGTTCGGTCCATTCGGTGCAATCCGATCCATACAGTCTATTTAGTCTACTTAGATCTATTCGGTCCAATTAGGTCTATTCGGTCCAATTTGGTCCATAGGTCCACTTAGGTTTTTTCGGTCTAATTTGGTCCATACGGTCCACTTAGGTTTATTCAGTCTAATTTGGTTTATTCGGTCCATTCGGTCAATTTCAAATCACTTCGGTCCAATTTGGTGTACTTACTTAAGCATGGCAAAATACAAGCTTAGACTAAACAAGCCTCCAGGTCATGGCAAACGCATGAACAGTGGGCAAGCCATGGACACACATGGAAGTGGAGCACGCACAAGGCTCAAGCACCACCCATTTGTATCTAGTCAATACAGGAGTGATGGGCCATGGGTCAGAGATAAAAGATGATATGGTCTAGCAGTAAAGAGAAGGGGGAAGCCTATTCTGGGGTTTCCGCTCAAGCTCTTTTGGGGGAAATATTCTGCTAGAATCACTAGGTGCATGCCATAGGGATTAGTAATAGAGAATATCCACCCTTATCTGGATGGGAATGCCACGAAAAGCAAGAAAACAAAATAAAACTCTTTTGTCTAGGAATGGAATGTGGCACGGCCAGCGCAGGTAAGTGATGATGACTGGGCAGCCGACAAACCAGTAGGTGGTCTAGGAAGGACACCTATACCAGGACAAAAGCAGTTGAGGGGTAAAACAGTAAAAACCCGTCACAGTAGGTAGTATAAAAGAGGCCTTAGCTATGCATAGTGAGGGGTAACAGAGGAGAACAAAGAAAAGGGAAAGAGAACACGAGAGATAAAAACAAGAGAAAAACAAGTAAGAAAAAGGAGTGAAAGATAAGAGAGAAAACAGAAAACCTAGAAAGGAAAAATAGAGAGGGAGTAAGAGTGTGATGGTGGGCATGCACCAATAGGCCATTCCCTTCTCTCCCTCTAATAGCCTACTCTCTAGTGAGGATCTCTCAAAGTGGGCAATTTCTGTGGCAAGACGTCCTTGTGAGATTACCCACATTGAAGAGTGGTTCCCTTCCTGGACTTGACTCCGTTGAGAAATCAAGCACGGCAGACTAAACTTTCTTCCTTTTGTTGATCAAGCATTAATATTATTTCCTTTTCTTTTTATTGTTGTTATTAACTCATTTATGCTGCATTTATATCACTGCACTATTTCCTCCTTTACCAAGAAAATGATTTAGTATTTTTTGTTTCTGTTTTTTGGCTGACAGTAAGCATATTCTTCTTATTTTTGTCATATTACACCTGCCTGACATAACTTTTTTTGTAATAGCATCCTCTACCGTGGGCACGTGTCCAAGGTTCCAACAAAGGGGTTCTAGCTTGTGCACAAGCTGGCTTAGGATGTGTTGCAGTCAAACCAGTCCCGACTCTCTTACCCCAGAACCATTGGGTCGTAATGTGGCAAGAGACAATCCAGCCTAGAGTTGCAAAAAAGGCCCACCACAAGTTTATTATAAGTTTTGATTATCATAATAATCTCTTTTAAGAGAATGAAGAATTTGAATAATTTATTTAAATAAAAATCACTCACACACACACATGTTTTTTTATTTAATCAGCAGAGCTTGGGTTTTGTTTTATTAGCAATTGCAACCCCAAATTTTGAAAAGGCTTTTAAAGCCTTTGTATTAAAGATACTTTCTCTTTTGCCTCTTTTGATTATGTTAGCTGTTTTTTTTTCACAATTTTTGATTCAAATTGCAATGAAGTTTTTGGATTTAGACTACACATGATTGTTGGTGAATGAAAAATAGTTATTTCACATGTTGCTCATTGGAGTAGCGAAGATTGGTGAGATTTCTTTCATTCAATTGTGGTTCCATCAAGTGCTTATCTATCTATTTAATGACTAATGGTAAGCATTTGAACTAGTCTATTATGAAGCTTTCGATTGCAACGAGAAAGTTAAGGTGCCAATTTAACATTTTATTTATTTTACACAAATTATGATCTAGAAGAATGGGGAGTTTTGTTGCCAATTTGTGATGGTTGAGGTCCCTCAATTATTATCTTGGGTAGTCCTTGTGACTGGTGTTTTGGTTTCCTTATGAATAAGAAACGCATCTCTGTATTGCCAGAAACAAAAATATACCACTGTATTTACCTAAAAATTAAAACCCAATTCTAATTCTATGTTCTATTTTGTGATGTTTGTCTACCTATGGCAAGGTCCAAGATCTCTCCCACTCATTGACTGTTTTTCAGGCAGCAACCATAAGTGACCTTTTTTTTTTTCCTATCTTTTTATCTCTCTTCTATTTCTTTCAATATATTGATATGTTGTTTGGGTGTGTGCCTTCGGCTGCTTTCAACAATATTTGATTTTCTTTTTTCTAGATGGACTGACCAACCAAATGTAACTTTTTTTGAGAAGGAACCAAACATAACTCATATTTCTTTTGCACCATCTTAAAAGTTTATAGCCTTAAATCTTTCTCTCCACAATTAAAGCCCCAAACAATTGAAGCCCACACATCCTACCAAATCCTTGCTAATTTTTTTTTTCTCTTTTTCTTAAGTTACTTTTTTATTATATTTTTCTCTCTCATGTCATTCCCACTATATATATATATATATATATATATATCAATGAAAATGAAAAGGCCCTTTTATCTTACTTTCCTAATATTGATTTCCCATACATAGAGCTTAAATTCTTCTAAGCAAAACTAACCATGTTTTGTGTTATTTCTATATTGCTTAGAGTGGGGGTAAGTTTTTCTAATTCCATTATTAGTCCAAAATTTTACGGAGACTTTGTGGTTGAATAAGTTTTCAAGGTTCAAATTTTAATAGGCTGGTGGTTGTTTTTCTGTGTTTTAAATTAAGTTCTGACCAAAAGATAATTGAAAAAAAAAATTTCCCAATTTTAACAGTTTGGTTTTAGGAAAAATGAGCGCATTGCATTTATGCTTCGATCTAGCACAAGCATCATATTCTGCTAATCATAAACCTAGGTGGATTTTGTTCCATCTTCTCTTTGGTGCAAGAATTGGCAGGATTAGTAAAATACTAATGTTTTGGCATATCATATAAACTTCAATTTTCTATTTCTTTTTGACATAAATATTGATATTAGGGAAAAAAAAGGAGATGCAAAATCAAAAAAAAAAAAAAAAATCCTTCTTTGTTCATAAACGTCCCACAATTCTTTTGTTGACAATTATATTTGTTTCCCCAATATGCTATCATTCTATCATTTTGATTTTTTGTCATTTTTTTTAGAAACAATCACACATACAAGCAAAGGAGAGAGAATGACTCTAAACACAAAAGCATACCAAAACACACTCTCTAAGACAATGTGGAACAATTATCTTTATATATTTATTTTGAATCAAACACACACACTCACACATGAGGGATTGTGCCTTTGTGTTTGATTCTCTTCTTAATCTATCTCAAATCATAAATAACTTTTAATTTTTGTGATTCTTAAAAAAAAAAATGTTCATAATAATACGGGGAACCTATATAATATCATTTGAGTTTGGGAAAAGTCTAACACACCCTCTCTTGGCTCCATCTCTCTACATCACCAACACCAAGTGAGCCTCTCATATAATGTAACTGATTATCTAATGTCACGGGTATATTAAACAATTCTAATTGAAAACTTAACCAAAATTGTTTTTTGGAATTGCAAAAAATGTGTATTTTTTCTATACTACTATTTAAAGGGCTTCCCCTGTTTGGATTCCACATTTTTCATGCCTAAAATACCCTCATCATACCCACTTACAAGTTTTCAACTACCGGAGATAGATATGTAAATTAAAACTCCTACATTTTAAAACCACAAACTCACGTACGCTTTGCAGTTTCTATCTCACTTTCTCTCTCTCATTTTTCTTCAGATTGCAGACATTTAGTTTAGCTCTACATCCTCCTTTCTTTTTCTTCAGATTAAAGACATTTACTGTCAAAGGCTTCAACAAATTTTCAGGTTTTATTTTTTGCAAGTTCCTCTTTATTTTATTTTATTTTGTTTATGATTGACTTTCTTTGAGTTCTACTTTTTTTTTTCTTATATGTATCACGTTAACTCTTTTTTTTTTTTTTTTTTTTTTTTTAAATGTAATTTTGAAATAAATGGCTCCTTCATATACTCTACCATTGTACTTCTTAATGAATTGTCATTTCATATTGTAGGTATTGTGATCCAAGAGACAGGGCTGCCTTATGCTACAAAAGAAGCATTCAAAATCATTCGTAAACAGTTAAACAGTATGGCTTCCCTTACCTCCTTTAATAGCCTTTGTTTACATTTTATTTAAAAAATTTGAATTGAAATAAAAATAGTTTCATATAAATGATCAATTACTATTTCCTTCTCCTTCCTCACTTCACTTCTTTTTTTTTTTTTTTCCTTCTTCATATATATATATATATATATATATTTTACCATCATTGTATATGTTTTTGGCGTTAAATTTTTTTATTTAGGTATGTAGCAACCTTGAGTTCTACTTTTTTTTTATTTTTTTATTTTTTTATTTTTTTTATATAGATGTATCACGTTAACTCTCTTTTTTTTTTCTTTTCTTTTTTTTTAAAAATTTAATTTTGAAATGTTGGTGGTGATTGAAAACAAAAAAAGCCACGTTGTATCAAAAAAATTATCTACCACGTTTCTATTTTGAAAAAAAAAAATCCTACATTTTGTAAAAAATAAAAATAAAAAAAAAAAACTCTGGCCGACCCTTTTTTTTTTCAAATTCAAAAAAAAAAACCTTAACACGTTTGAATTCCACTCCCACATTTTACTCCTAACAAATTGTTTGAATTCCACTCTCCCATGTTTTACTCCTAAGAAACTGCTTTACTATCAAATTTAAAAATTTTTAACTTCTCTTTAATAACATGCATGCTAACGTTGGTTTGTTAATTAAAGTTTAAAAAAAAAAAAATACTTGGTTCCCTAATTCTTTTATCTCTCTTAGGTTCACGTATGCACAAACTTTTTGGATTGCATTGAGGAGTCATTGGAATGGACATGTAAAATAGTAGGGTTAGACATGTAAAATTATCAATTTAAAGAGTCCTAAATTTTAGATAAATTTGACAAAACATTACCTACAAAATAGGAACACTTCTACTAACCCACTTATTCTAACACATGTTTCTAATATTATATTCTTAAAAAAAACCTCACGTTGAGTAAAAAAAAAAAACACAACTAAATAGTAAAATTTCTAATATTTTATTCTTAGAAAAAACCTCACGTTCAGTTAAAAAAAAAAAAAAAACCCTAATGAAATATCCTTAATTTAATAAACTTATCTTTATCTCTAAATCATAAGAAATGGTTTAAAATCTTAAATTGATAAAAATTGAAAACAAAAAACCTAATGAAAAAAGCCACGTTGTATCAAAAAAATTATCTACCACGTTTCGTCTCTATTTTGAAAAAAAAAAAACTCTAGCCGACCCTTTTTATTTTTCAAATTCAAAAAAAAATAAAAAATAAGCCTTAACACGTTTGAATTCCACTCCCACATTTTACTCCTAACAAATTGTTTGAATTCCACTCTCCTATGTTTTACTCCTAAGAAACTGCTTTACTATCAAATTTAAAAATTTTAACTTCTCTTTAATAACATGCACGCTAACGTTGGTTTGTTAATTAAAGTTTTTTTTTTTTTTTTTAAATACTTGGTTCCCTAATTCTTTTATCTCTCTTAGGTTCACGTATGCACAAACTTTTTGAATTGCATTGAGGAGTCATTGGAATGGACATGTAAAATAGTAGGGTTAGACATGTAAAATTATCAATTTAAAGAGTCCTAAATTTTAGATAAATTTGACAAAACATTACCTACAAAATAGGAACACTTCTACTAACCCACTTATTCTAACACATGTTTCTAATATTATATTCTTAAAAAAAACCTCACGTTGAGTAAAAAAAAAAAACACAACTAAATAGTAAAATTTCTAATATTTTATTCTTAGAAAAAACCTCACGTTCAGTTAAAAAAAAAAAAAAAACTAATGAAATACCCTTAATTTAATAAACTTATCTTTATCTCTAAATCATAAGAAATGGTTTAAAATCTTAAATTGATAAAAATTGAAAACAAAAAACCTAATGAAAAAAGCCACATTATATCATAAAAATTATCTACCACGTTTCTATTTGGAAAAAAAAAAAAAAAAACCTTAACACGTTTGAATTCCACTCCCACATTTTACTCCTAACAAATTGTTTGAATTCCACTCTCCCATGTTTTACTCCTAAGAAACTGCTTTACTATCAAATTTAAAAATTTTAACTTCTCTTTAACTTCTTTTGCTTATCCAGTTTTTATTTTATTTTATTTAAGTTTCATGTTATATCCTCCTTCCTTTTCATCTTCTTCTTCTTCTGGATATATCAAAAAAAAAAAACCCGAAAAGAATATTACTGCACTGGAATAACAAAAGACTTCATTACTTGACTTCCAAGATTATATAAGAAAATATTCTTCTTTTACTTATCATGTTTTTTAGTTTTCTATTTCTTACATTCAATTGATGCTTTAAAATATTGTATCTGTTTTTGCTCTCAACGTGTCTTCTCTTGAGTTCCATTCATTGTTATCCAATTTTTAATGCCTCGGGTTGCAACCATTGTCATACAGAATCTATGGTGAGTAGGGTTTCTTTTTTATTTATGTTGTAATAAATTTATTTTAGAATTTTTTTGAACAAAAATTTAAATGGATTTAATCTCAATTGCAAGCTAGGCAAGATCACGTGTGGTGCTGTCAGCAAATTGTGGAACCCAATATGCAGAGCATTCCTCAAAATCCCATTAATTCTTTGATTTCATAAGAAAATCAATGGAACTCAATGGATGGTTGTTCCACTTGATCATTCCTTTGCTTGCACAATTTATTTGGTTTTATTTCGGATTGAACATTTGCATCTTTGGCCTCTATTCTACAACACCATTTTGTGCTTTGTGTGGAGCCCAGGTCTTACCATTTTTTTTTTCTCGCAGATGTTATGTACATGTGCAAAGAACATGAGGATATTAGCAAGATGGGAGAACAATTGACTACCCTAGCTTTTGATCTAAGAGAGATGTATTTTTTTAAAAGTAAATATTATGTATTGTAAGTAGTTGACTTTTTTTTTACCATTTATTCGTTTTATTGAGAAACTACCTTTTGATTGTGGACTTAGTAGGGGGCACAAACAGATTTTTGAAATCATTTTGTTTAGATTTTACTAACTAAATGGCATATACCATTTTGTTTGATTATTTTCTTTCTTTCATTTTAGAATTCTTTTCATTTTTTATTTTTTTATATTATTCCCTTTTTATTTTTTTATTTTTTGTCATTTGATAGTGCAAGTTAGCTAAGAGTGATATAGATAATTCTGAGTATATTTTAGTAACCATTAAATTTGATTATCCAAACATTTTAGTAGGGAGATTGTGAAAAAGAAAAATATAAGGCGGATCAAAATTTTAGTAAAAAATAAATTTTATGAAGCTTTAAAAAAAAAATTCCAAACAAAATGACTACAAACATATCAAAAGGAAAAACATTTTAGGTGGGTTTGTGGAGACATGTAACGATAGTATAGGAAACCCACACATAATGTAGGAGAGAGGTTTCATGAGAATCTCTCATAAGACAATTTTCCTCTTTTCTTATTTATTCATTACATATAACCTTACAAAATTTATTAGCAAAAAACTAGCCTCTGAGCACGCGCTCACGCGCGTGCTCAGAGGCTCTTCTATTTTTTGGGTAAGGGTAAATTTAGAATATTTATTATAATTTGGAATTATTACATTTTTCAATCACCAAAAAAAAAAAAACCTAGGGGTGTGATGACTGATGAGTGTCATGTGTGAAGAAATAATTTTCCAATCACACTCCTAGATTTTTTTGTGATGAAAAATTATTGTGATTGGAAAATTATTTCTCCACACATGACACTCATTAGTCATCACACCCCTAGGTTTTTTTTTTTTTTTTTTTGTGATTGAAAAATGTAATAATTCCAAATTATAATAAATGTTCTAAATTAACCCTTACCCAAAAAATAGAAGAGCCTCTGAGCACGCGTGTGAGTTCGTGCTCAGAGGCTAGTTACTTTAAAATATGTGAAAAATTCTCATAACCTTCTCATATAATAACTTACAACACTATCCGCACATTGCGCGGTTCCCTTGGCTAGTTAATATTTAAAAATGCCAAATCTAAACCTGCCGAGTTATATCTTATAATATGTTTGTTCAAAGTGTCTATCGAATCTTTTTATTGGAATTGGAGGGGCTCAAATTGAGTAAGCCCATAGTTGGGGCTTAGGCCTTTTTTCCTATGTTTGGTCTCCTGGACTATATAATCAAGAAGGACACTCTAGGGCCTAGGCATACCAAAAACCTTGAATTCAAGGCATAATTTATGTAAAAAAGAAAAAAGAAAAAAGACTCTTCCTTTAAAAAAAAGCCAGTCATTCCGTTCGGCCAAATTACACAGTCCTCCCCCTAAAAAACCGATGGGTTACTTTGATGATTTCCCCCACATAAAATTTCACTGATTTTAGTCATTTTACCATTTGAGAGCATCTTCGGCCAACCCTAGGTACGTTGAGGAATTTTACTTTGTTTTGTAAAGTACACTATAAAGTTAGGTCAAGGGGATCCTATTCGTTTAACCCAGGCTGTCTCTCTTTGTGGCTTTATTTGTTATTCCTACTTCCTCCAATAGGACTAAAGTAATGGGTAAGCATCGGGTTCGGTGTCTAGTTACACGTGTTCTGAATGGATCCAGTGCAACTGGATACTGAACCTAAGTCAAGTCCTAAAGTAATTGCAGAGCTCTATTATTTTCTTTCCTCTAATAGAATTTTAACCCAAGAAAAAAAAAGCTAAACGGAATAAAATAATTGCTTCTTTTATTTGTAAGGTGATGATCAAGACTCTTAACAACTTCCTAAATAACTTTAACAGCTATTTGTTTGTCCCATGTTGTCTACTTTCTCTTCAACTTATTAAGTACTCTTCCTTTCTTCATCATTTTCCACTTCTCATCTCAAATGATTCGTTTTTGCTTTTTTCTTCTTTTGTTTTTTTTTTTTTTTTTTTTTTTTTTTTTTTTTTTTTTTGGGTGGAGGGGGGGGTGTTGATTTAAAAAAAAAAATGAAATATATGAATCTAAAATTTTATAATCTTACATGACTTATTTATTTCTTTGTTTTTAAAAATATTTTATGAATTTTTTTATTTAAGTTTGTGGTATGTTTTTGTGTTAAAACCGCATCTCTCTCTCTCTATAAAACTATGACGGTAAATCACTTGTAAAAAAAAAAAAAAAACTATGTCTATTCAGCAAGAAAGAAAAAGAAAACAATCACTTGTATACTAGGCCTATTTGATTCGAAATCACCAAACACATATGACACATAACACATGGAATGATTGGATAAAGCTTACACGACAAACTAAGGGAGCAGAATCATGAATAGGTCAAGGGCCCGTTGTTAATAATTTAACTGAATAGTTCCTCCTTTTCTTTACAAGTATGAGGATGGAACTATTCAAATTTCAATGTAATGTATAGGCTGAATGAATCCAAAAGAAATTGTACCTCGGACCTACCAAATATGGAAGAAGTGGTATAAGCCATATGGGGTCATTGCACTGTCAAAAAAAGAAAAGAAAAATGGGTCCTTACTTTTTAGGTACATGCTGAGTCCTACGTGCTACGATAATGTATAATATGACCATTGGATTTTGACTAAGAGAATCGCATGCACTTATTAAAAAAAATCAATCCAAACAGACACGTAGAGATCTCCCTTCATATATTGGCCCTTAATTGTTTATATTTTTATTATAATAGAACATTATACACGAGGATTCCATCGTGTTATTTGTCCTTGTACAAAAGGTTAGGGGATAAATCTTGTCATTTAGTGATTAATTAGTGAAGTTGAGTCATGAATGCAGCAAGCAAAACAGGTATGTTTAATTATCTATTTGTTGAAGCAAGAATTAAATGTTTTGAAAAGAAATTATTAATCATGAAATGGAGTTTGGGTGAAAGGAAAGTGAGGATGCTGACTGACTTGTGTACATGAAAGTCCGCTTTGAAGTTGCCTGTACATTTTCCTCCGATAGAAAGAAGAATTTTTTTTTTTTTTTTTTTTGATTAATGGCATATATAATTATTGGTCTTTGATATTTTAAAATTTTGCAATCACTAAGAATATAAAAAAGAAAAATGTAATCCAATGGTAAATTTATCAAAAATTCTTATTTAATAAATCGATATAGATTGAAATTGTAGCCAAATTTTGTCCAATTGAAATGACATTTGTGTCATCAATTATCAAACAAAATTTCCCATTACCAAACAGCCAGCAAGAAAGGCACTTAGTAGGGTTGCAATGTCAATATCATTGGAAAATTTGAGAAAACGTTAAGAACTTAACTTTTAGTTTCAGAAATGACATTTTGTCCTTATAATTTGTGGTCCATAAACACAATTTAAATATCTATGTAATTTCATAAAAATAATCTATGTAATCCTTTTTCTTAAGAAATATATAGAATCTTAATAGATCATCTATTATTATAAAAATATTAAATAAAGCAATTTTTTTTTTATAACAAATAAAGCAATTCTTTATATTAATATTTAAGATTAGATGTATATGGTGGATATAAAAAATTGTGTATCATCATATATTTCAATATAGTACGGCTACTTTTGAAATTAATTCATCATGTAAATCAAGATTATCAAAGGATTAGAGGATAAATAAAAAAAGAATTAAACATAAATATAAAAAATTATTTTTTTAGTACTATTATTATTTTTGAAAATAGAATATAAGTCCATAATATTTTCTCTAACTTCATGGAAGATAGTTGTAATAACTTATTCATTTTCTTCCGTTATCATTGTGTTAACCAAAAAATAATTAGGTACAAAAAGAGGATTGGATATCAACATTAGCAAAAAAATAATCATCTTATCCATTAAATATATGCATTCTTACTTGTAAAAACCTATCCAGACCTTGTGAGAGATAACCACACAAGTTTAAGAATGAAAGCCACATTTGTTACACACACACACACATACACATATATTAATATATGAGAGATTGGTGTCACATCCATTATATTTTGTTTCAAAAAAATATATGTAGTCTCCGTTTCTTTCAATCCACGAGACTTTCTTAATAGTTAATACCCTATGAACTGATAATGTGATATATTGAATCTAAATTCTACAACCTCCAAGTACACATTACGCCTGACCAAAAAACCCATCACCTAGATAGTTGCATGTGATGTGTGTATATGAGATAATCCATGATGACTCATAAGTCTCGAATTAGTCTATTTTCCATCATGAGTCCACATGGAAATGCTTTGCTTGTACATTTTCTCTCCACATAGAGAGAGAGAGAGAGAGAGAGAGAGAGAGAGAGAGAGAGAGAGAGAGAGAGAGAGAGAGAGAGAGAGAGAGAGAGAGAGAGAGAGAGAGACCATTCCTCATACATCATGCCAAAACTCTCCAAAGAAAATAAAAGTTATAAACATCAAATTATTATTTTTTTTTTTTAAAAAAAAATAGAAGATCTTCTAAACTTGTTATGGTAGTATGTACATTAGACTTATGTAGTTCAATTTAATTAATTGTCAATTATTGGTTAAACCAAAGGAAACTGTGACTTTTTATGTGGAATGATCAGATCAAGCTTACAAAACAAACTCAGCAAGGCGAATGAGTCAAGCCTCCATTATTTAGTAATAGTTCCCCCTTTTCTTGACAAGTATGAGGATGGAATACAGGAATAGACCTAATATAGTCTCCATTCCAACATTATTCAAATTCAATATTCTGTGGATTGCTGAGAAATTGCCCCTTGGACCTACCAAAAATTAATGGATGAAGTTGTATAGTTGGAGCTACCAAAAATGGAAGTAATTGTGTCTGGTCATTTGTCATTGCACTTTAATTCTTTAAAAAAAATATAATGAATGTGTTGTTACACTCTCAAATAAATAATATAAAAAACCCTCCTTTTTCTACTACAATTGTGTGTGTATATATATATCAATTGGATATTAACTAAGAGATTCCTATGCTCTTATAATCGTCAAATTAGTTATAATATCATATGTTGCAGCTCTCCTTTGAGCTTACACTACCACTGGCATGTTAGTCTAAGGGGGGCTGCATTGTAGAGTAGTGATAAATAAAATTATGGATTGCAGTGATTTTTAACCATGTCAAAAAATAAATAAAATTATGGACCCCGTGAGTTTGAAATATTTTTATTTTTAATTATCTTATTTACTTATATATAATTTTAAAACCATAATTTATCTTCTTAATACAATTGAATTGTTTCTCACTTTTAATAAATTAAGAATTTAATAAAATAAAGGAAATCAATCCAAACACATACACACGCGTATTATTGGAGCAATAATCAATTCTATTTTGTTACACTTTTATTGAAACACATATTTTGTTACACTTTGTAAAAGGGTTTACCTCAAAAAAAAAAAAAAAAAAAAAAAAAAAAAAAAAAAAAAAAAAAAGAGAGAAAGTAAAAGGGTCTTTTTTTTTTTTTTTATACAAAATAGAATTTTTACTCTAACCTAATCTAAGTATATATGTGTGTGAAGTTCCCTCCTGAAGACTTGAACCTTGGCCCTTGCCCTCTCCACATCCCACAAGCATTTATACTTGTGGAGTGATCACCACACCAAGAGTGCGCAGTAGCGTCTTTTTAATTATATATCTGTTGGAGCAATAATAAAATGTTTTGAAAAGGGATAATTAATTCATGAGATGGAGTGTGGGTGAAAGAAAAGTGGGAAAGATGATCCTTCATTTGTTTTTGAATTGACTGACTTCATTTAATGATAAAAAAATTGATAATTAGCAAATCTAAAAATAAATATAGTGTTGTTTTGATAATAGAATAAATTTTAAATTAAATAACTATCAAACAAAGACATCTAATGTTTGAATGCCCCATCTTCCAACTGTCAAATTAATATATATTTTTTAAAAATTTGTATAATAAAATATATCATCTCAAGGGAAAGGACTAAGGAGAGAATAGATAATGAAATTGATCATTTCAAGTTGTTGGGACCTTGGGGGTGAGGAGGCCGGGGAGAAAAAAAATTCAAGAAGACAATGATAATGATGTGCAAATGATGCATGAAACTAAATTAGTTCAAGTTAACAGGTGGTCTAAGAAATCAGGTTAAATAATATTACATGTTCAATTATGAGTTTTTTTTTTCTTTTTCTTTTTCTTGAGAAGGAGTTCAATTATGAGTTAAAATGGACATATTTTAAAAGAGAAAAAAAAATATATATATAACGTTTCAATAATTTATTGATTGTTATGCTGTTATGCAAAATTCAAAGCGGTTTTATATAATTTTCTTGATATTCGTACAGTAAACCCTTAAGTGGAAGTAAGCTATATTTTACTTAAAATTAACAAAAAGGCATTAAAAAAAGTACAGAAAGATATAATGCTGTAAAGTTTGAAGTTTCAATAAAATATGCCATTTTCTTTTAAACTATTTGGGTGGAAGTAAGGGCTATCTGTCCAATTATTCCAAAGTCTTTGATTATGTAGCTGAAAATGGCTCCAACGTTTCTAAGTCTTTAACAATGATTCCTTGAATTGAAATGAACAATGGAGTCAATAGAAAACTGCTGGAAAGTAATTTACATAGGAATTTATTTCCCAATTGCCAGCTTGCAACATCAATTTCTCCATTATTTTCTCGAATGCTTTCTTCTTCTATTTTTCGCTGAATAGAAATGAATAGGGAGGGCGACTTGAGTTTTTTCTGAATGCTTTCATCATCTCGCAATCAAGAAAATATGTATTTGACTCTTTGCAATAAAAATTAATACATTTCATGGCAAATAAGTTTATTATTAGCAGTATTATTATCCACACACACACACCAAAAAAAAAAAAGGGTTTGTTTAACAGTGAAATTGGGATAGTACTTGCCTTATCAGTCATCACACGAAATTTCCATTATCAAACAGCCAGCAAGAAAGGCACTCAGTATGGTTGTAACTTGTAATGTCATTTACCAAAAAAAAGAGAAGTATGGTTGAAATATCAAAATCATTTGCAGATTTGACAAAAAGTTAGGAATTTCATTTTTTTTTTTTCAGTAATGCCATTTTACCCTTAAAATTTGTGATTCATAAACACAGTGTAACATATTTTTATTTTATACAATCTTTATTCTTAAAAGTTTATCTATTTTTCACTGCAAAGAAAAGAAAAGAAAAGTTTATTTGTTTTTACAAAAAATATTAAATAAGGTAATTCCCTATATTAATGATTAAGATTAAATAAATTTTTTACATGCACAAAAAAATAAAATAAATTTTGTGTACCATATATTTTAACAAAATACTAGAATTTCCAAATAAAATTCTGATGTAAACTAAGGTAATCAAAGGATAAATAGAATATAATCCCATAATTATGGACCAATACTTATGCTCCATTTTAATGTTTTCTAGAATAAGTCATTTTTCCTAAAATTATTTTTTTGGATTACTATCTTATTTTCTTATATTTAGTAGTGGTCTCAAAATGAGATAAAGTTATTTTCAATAGTTTTCATATTGTCTCTTAATTTCCTTTATTTAGTTTGATGTGAAAAATAATCTCTAAAATATAAGTAATCTTTTAATAGAATTTTTTGTTGACTAAAAAATTTTTTTCTTTGAATTATTATTTTTTAATACAAAAAATTATATTCACAAGAGGTTTCCATCTAAACAAACATATTAGGTCAATCTAATCCTAGCTAAAAATATTGAAGTTTTGTACTTTTCAATTCACAGAGGAAGACTTTTTTTTTTTTTTTTTTTCATGGGAATAGAGGAAGACTTCTTGTTACAACATCTTTCTTTCTTATTTATTATTATCATTATTATTATTATTATTTTGGTATAACATAGTTAACACCTTTGGGACTAATGCCAGCTAAGTCCAATTTTTTTTTCAAGGCTAGAATCATATGTTAGCATATGACATGTAAATATGTGACGCAACATTGTACATAGAGGTTCTTTATACATTTTTCCTCAACAAAATGGAAAATGTTAGGACCACAATTATTACTACAATTTGTTCATGTGGTAAGTTCTGAGTGATAAAGTAAAATTGATGGATTCATGTGGGTCCGCAATTTCACTACTCACAACTTGCCACAAAAATAAGTTGTGACAAAATTATGGTAAAAATAGTAGTTCTAACATTATTCAACCAGAATTCCTCCCTGTGTTTTAGGCTAAATTATTAACCTCAAAAAAAAAAAAATGTTTAGACCCAAAAATGAAATTAAAAAAAAAAACAAAAAAAAAAACCTATCAATACCAAAAAAAATTCTATTGCATTCTGTAATCTACGAGAAAGAGAGAAAAGAAAACGAAACCTGCTTGACCGCATGGATTCAAATCAAATGAGACCCTTAACTCCACAGCCTCCTCAAGGTGGTGGTTGTGGTTTCTCTGCCATTCTTAGTCTTCTTATCCTTCATCGCCATCTTCGCCATGGTATTATATATCAAACTATATCAACTCTTACCACAATATATAAATATTCCACCGCCACCGCTTTGTTCATCATTGCACCCTCACCGGTCACCAACCCATCACATTCTCTCTCTCATTGATTTCAATGGCGTTTGCTTTAGCATCTGATCCCTCACATTATCTGTTTTATCATCTTCTACGCCTTGATTTTCAGTTCTTAAAACTACATTGATTTCGTCATTTTCAGTTCTTAAAACTACGTTTGATCAATGAGACATTCTTTATACACTATTAAATATATATGGACAAAATTTAGCTACAAAATTGGTTATAGCCCAAGGTTATAATCTTACTTAATAAAATAAATATTATTATATATTTTAAAAATCTAACCGTTAAATTTCATATTCTTTACACTTTTAATACAAATGTCAAATTTTGTATCAATCAAATATTATTTATTATATGATTTATAAACTTATATTTTATGCATAATTCTAAATTAAACTACAAAACTTGCAATTTAAACAATTTATTAATGACATAGCCATGGTTGTCAAAATCGTGATTCGAATCGTAAAATCGCACAATTTTACGATCCCACCTCACCAAAAAGTTTAAAATCGTAGCAGGATCGCAAAAATGGTAGGATCGTATGTAGGATCGTGTAGGATTGCATAGGATCATAAGATCATATGGGATCCTACCGATCCTACCATTTGGCTTGATTTTTTTTATTTTTTTTTAAGTGGGATTCATTTGGGTAAGATAATCCACCTAAATCCACAAGTCCAATGGGTTATCAGAAGCCCAATAATGAATTGAAGTCCCAAATTTACCCCTATGTCAATATAAAATCTCAAAAAAAACCTATAGTACTTAAGTTTAATGTTTTCAAAAACAAAACCTAAAATATTTAGATGATGAAATGGAATATGATAATGACAGTGATTAGATTAGAAAAACCTTAGAATGAGAATTCTCTTTTGGATTTCATATTTATAATTAGTTAGTTTACCTTAGATTGAGAATTCTCTTTTGGATTACATATTGTAAATTTGCAGTTAACTAGTTTTTATATGCTAACTAGCTTAACTTATTTTGGATTTGGAACTTAGAATTTGGAAAACATTTTCCATATGTGTAGATAATATTTTGGTACTTAGTTGCTATTTAAACATGTACTGAACTTTTTCGATACATTATGTCAAAAGTTAAGTATATTTTGTTTCGTTAGAATGACATAAGAACAATGTAGTGCGTGCAAATTACATTTTATGATGCAAATTTTTTTTTTAAATGGATGAATTCATATTTTAAGTGATTATATAACATACAAAGTTACTATCAATAGGATTTTTACTTAAAATCTAAAAATATGTAAGATCTTACGATCTACGATCCGATCCTATGATCTACGATTTTACGTAAGATCCCGATTATGACAACCTTGGACATAACTATTGATTTTTAATTTTTTTTAAATTTTACAAGTATAGAAAATATAAAAATAAGATGTAATCCAATGTTAGATTTGTTAGAATTCACCTCCAATAAAAATATATTAAGTAAGATCATAATTTAATGTTACAACTAATTTTATAACTAAATTTTATTCCAAATATGTTGGATCTAAATTCTCAACCCCTACACACGTGTGACGTGTGTATACATGAGAACAAGAGATAATCATGATGACGCAAAAACCTTGTATTAGTTGATTTTCTGTCATGTCATGAGTCCACGTGGAGGTTGCCTGTACATTTTCCTCCCAAAATATATATATATATATATATATATATATATATATATTCCTAGGTATGCATGACGCGAAAATAAAAGATATAAAAGCACCAAGTTCCTTTGGCATTCTTTCTCAAAAAAAAAAAAAAAAAAGGGTTCCTTTGGCATTCTCCACGGCAGACTTGCAATTGACTGACACAGGCCAATTGCCAATAACCAGCCGCCATTATGGATACAAATCAACCGAGACCTGTAACTCCACAGCCTCCTCAAGGTGGCGGCGGCAGCGGTTTCTCTGCAATTCTCACAGTCTTCTTATCCTTCATCTCCATCTTTGCCATGGTACGTACGTATTATATATCAAACTATATCAACTCTTAACTCAATGTATGTTTGTAATTCATCGTCATCTTCCTTATTATCATCACATTCTTTCTCATTGATTTAATTTATTTCAATAGCGTTTGCATTAGCATCTGATCCCTCACATTTTCTGCATTATCGATTCGTTTTCTCCAGTAATCACATTCTGCAGTGTTGGGTTAAAATTCAGTTCCTCGTACTTTTAACAATAATATATATATATAATGAATCAGATTAGCGGAGGACTTTGTGCTTTTAGTCTGATTTAATTAGTTTGGCCTCATTGGATCTATGTGTTGCTTGATTTGATGTTAAATATGACTTGTTAGCAAAGCTTGCTTTATGCTTGTCGTTTAATTATTTAATAATTGAATTGGCGATTTATCTTGTATACTTCTAAGCAAAGAAACACAGCAAAATTTCTAACCGTGTTCGTGTCAGAACAATAATTATTTTATGCATAAGATAAAGGGAGGTGTAGATACATATATTTGATTCATAAAATACCTTCTTGTGTTGGACACTTGTCAAATACAAACATGCCAATAAAAATAAAAACAATTTTGTATTAAAAAATTATTCTTAGTTTAGATATGTTTTTAAAGATTTTGATACTTGTTATTTGTTTTGAAAACTAGAATTAAACATATACTATGTCTAAATTATACCTAGAGATATTAATTAATTACTATATTCCCATGCTTTCTAATTTTTCAACAATTGTGGGGTTGTAATTGTGTCCCATGTTATGTCATAATCCATACTTCTTAGCTTCTTAGATTAATTTCCATCTTAGTTTGAATAATAGTTACAGGAAAGTACGTCAAGAGTATTGTGTGATTGTAGAATACTTATTAAGTCAAGGAGAAAAAAAAAAGAAAAAAGATTGCTATAGTGCTACTAGTTATGTTCAATTATAATACCTAATAAAAATATATTGAGCAGAATTATAGCCTTAAGCTACAACCAAGTTTGTTACCAAACTTTGTTCAAAAAATTATATAGGAATTTAGAGCTTGTTTGGTTTAGAGCAGTTTTGGATCATATCACTCAAAACTCATAACTGAGAGTTCTCAAAATATGTGGGATCCACACAATTTTTTTTGTTTGGCTTGATTTTCAAGAAACCAGTGTTTTCAAAAATTGAGAACTAATTCTCAGTGGCTCGCTGGTAAATATAAGGACTTTGTGAGGCCATATCTTGTGTGTTGTCAAGTCAAACCCACTCATCACCAACGTCATTTTCTCCTTCTGCTTTCTTTCTTTCTTCTTCTTCTTTCCTTTTCTTTCTTTCTTCTTCAAACCCACTCCAAGGCTTCTTTTTTTTTTTTTTTTTTTTTCTTTCTTCTTCAGACCCACTCCAACGTTTTTTTTTTTCTTCTTTTTCTTCTTTCTTTTTCTTTCTTTCCTTCTTCTTCAGACCCACTCCAACGTTTTTTTTTTTTTTTCTTCTTCTTCAGACCCACTCCACCATTTTCATACATGCATAAATTTATACCCAGAAACAAAAACCCACACCTCATTTTTGTGATTTTGGTTTTTGATCTAAGGATTCTTGGGTTTGGGTTTGGGTTTTCTGTGTTTGTGGGTTTTTTGGTGGAGGTTGTGGTTGTGTTGAGGGCTATTGGTGGTGGAGGTTGTGGTTGTGGATTTCTGGGTTTGCCATTGGTGGTGGTGGAGTTGGGTTTCGGTGTAGCTGGGTATTGGTGCGTGAAATGTGTTTCTAGGAAAAGAGATGTTAATGGGTATTGATGAAAAGCATAAATAAATAGAAATAGAAAGAAGAGTAAAGAAGACCGAACCTATTTCCAATCTGAGCCAGCGTCAGACAAGGAGATCTGTGCAGTGCTTTTTGCTTTATGGGGTTTTGGTTTGTTTCTGGACTGGGTGTGCTGCATTGGTAGAAAATTTCTTGTGAGAGGTAAGAGAAATCCCCCCATGGGTACCAACCATAAGCAAACAGTGTGGTGTCAGTGGGTGGGCTCCACCATTTTGGCAAAAAGTAGGCTTAAATTTTGAGTTATGTGACTGGGTTATGTTGTCAAACAAGAATTTTGGAGTTTCTGAGAGAAATTGGAAACTAAGTTATGAGTTATAGATTTTGAGTTTGAGTTATGAGTTATGAGTATTGAGTTATGAAAATTGAGTCATGGCCAAACCAAACAAGCCCTTATTTTCCAATTGCAAACGTGCAAATTAGAGTGCTTTTGCCAAGCTTATTTATTTTTTGTGTTTTGCCTTATGTTTTGGATTATTATTGTTATTTTTTTTTCAAATAATCTAACTTTAACATTTTTACAAAAAATCAGTGTTAAATATTTGTAAAACATTTAACATAAATATTACTAAAAATGAAACATTTTAGTAAATATTATATAAATAAACTACTTTCAAACATACTCTTGGTCTCTTGTACCCCTTCAAATTCTTTTCATGATTTCGTGTGAGTTTGGATAGCAAACATGTCTGGCGTTTGCGTTTTCAAATTAGGTCCCGTGTACTATTCACGAAATCCGCAAGTATGGAATTCAGCAAATATAACTTTAAAACTTGGGTCTCATGGGCACCATTCAAAGTTTAAAATTTTTTTTGCTATTGTGTTTTTAGCAATAAGTTTTTAGTTTTCAGCAATAAGCGATATCTAAACAGACCCTTCATCTAGATGTGAAGATTTATCATGAAATTTTCATAAAATTGTTTTCCTGATTGTGAAGATCTTCACAATCAGGAAAAAAAATTTGTTAGATACCAAGTTTAGGAAGGTTTTTCCCAAAAAAAAAAAGTTTGGCTCTTTCCAATAAGATTAATACATTTCATAGCAAATAGTACTGTAAGTTCGTTTGGAAGTATTATCGGGTAAAAAAAAAAAAATGTTTCGTTTGGCAGTGAAATTGGAAATAGCACTTGCATTATCAATCATAAAATTAAACGAAATTTCCCGTTATCAAATAGCCAGCAAGGATCTATCAAAAAAAAAAAAAAAACAATAGCCAGCAAGGAATTTTTTTTTAAATAGGTAGCAAGAAGGATTTAGTATGGTTGTAGTGTCAATATCATTTGGAAATTTTGAGAAAACGTACTAAGAATTTAAATTTTTATTTTCAGAAATGACATTTTAGCCTTAAAATTCTTGATCCATAAACACAATTTAACATACCTATATAATCCTAACATTTCACTCCTATCTTTTCTGTCAAAAAAAAAAAAAAAACATTTCACTTGTTATTATAAAAGAAATTAAAGAAAGTAATATCTTATTTTAATAATTAAATCAAAAGTCTTGTAACTTAACTGGATGGTATTTTTGATATTTCTATCGGAGACATTCAAGATTCAAATACTCCAATCCATCTCTTATTGTAACTATTAAATTATAATATAAAAAAAAAAATTAATAGTTAAAATTATATAGATATGGTACAAATAAAACAATTTGTATCACATATTTTTATAAAATACGGTTCCTTTTGAAGTTAATTTCTCATTTAGATCATGTGTTTTTGAGAATCTCATGTAAGTCAAGGTTATCAAAGGATTAGAAGAAAAAAAAAAAAAAATTGAATTAAAGATAAATACCTACAAGTATTTTTGTAGGATTATCTTTTTGAAAGTAGAAGATTAAAAGTCCATGATATTTTCTCAACCTCGCAAGAAGAAGGTAACTTATTCGTTTTCTTCCATTGTAACACTGCTATTGAACTATCAAAAAATAAATAAATAAATAAATAATTAGCTACTGAAAGTTCTTTGGATTTCAACATTAACAAAAAATAAATTTCTCATCTATTAAATATTTGCAATCTTACTCTTCTAGTATGTAAAAATCTACAATCATACATATCCCACAAATGTATAAGAATGAAAACATGTAATTGTCGTATGCATTATATATGTATATGCATGTTGCCAATGCCATGGAAGCCCCGCTTGAGCATACTACAAAGTCATGATAGCCCCATACAATGGCAAAGTCAGAATTTCGGTCTAGAGATGGCAAAATTAAAAGATAATATTAATAATAATAGCTAGAAATTATTAATTTATATTAACTACAAAATAAATGAACAAGTGTAAACAACTGTAAATGTCATATAAAAACTAATATAAACGTAAACTATTGTTAGACATCTATGTTATCTCTAAAATAAATTGAAAAAATAAATCAATTTGAAAATATTAGGAGTATAAAATTTACTTGTAAAGTTGTACATATGTCTCACTATTTTGATTGCTTTTAAAAATATAAGTTAAGTTCAACTTTTTATCTATTTTTTAAAGTATTTAAAATTTGTGTCCATAATAAAAAAACGCAGTTTGAAACTAAAATGTCAAGAAATTTAAAAAGAAAAAGTGTAAAATATAGGACTATCAATTGAAGTGCAATAAAAAAAAATTATTAAAAAAAAAACCCAAATGCAGTGATTATTATTACTATTATTATTATAAATTTAAGTGCTAGCTTGCAGGCAAGACAAGTCAAAGTGGTGCGTGTCAGGAAGTAATTTCCTGTTTTTTTGTTTTTTTTTTTTTTTTTTCCTGTTTTTTTTTTTTTTTTTTTTTTTTTCCTGCTTTGTGCGTCAGGTAAGCATTAAGCTTGGTCATTTTCACTTTATTTAAGCAGGGACAGGAACTTTTGTTTCCTGTTTTATTTATTTTCTGCTTAGCATTTAAGAGATTACTAACAATAATACATGTATATGAGATATTTTAGATGGATAATACATATGAGATATTTTAGAAGGAGTCAAGGGTGTAGAGGTATTTTGAATCAATGAAATTTTTATCTTAAGAAAATTCATTTAAATAGTAGTATATAACTTCCCAACAAAAAAAAGAAAACAAGAAAAAAAAGTATATGTAGCCATGGCAGCCCAATACATACACATATATATCTTATGCCCAATACATACTCACATGTTATGAGGGGATTGAATAGATATATAGGTTTAAGAATGAAGACAATATGTCTTATGCCTTTTATATATATATATATATATATATATATAGAAATTGGTGTCCCTTCCATAAAAAAGAAAAAGAAAACAAAAGTGGAGTCTTAGTGTCTTTCAATCCAATCTAAGAGACATTCTTAAAGCCCTATGAACCGATAATGTGTGATTAGAGATGATAATGGAGCAGGGTAGGGCCAAAGTAGGGATGATAAATATAACCCAACCTGTGGGTACCCGATCTGACCCGACCCGACCCTAATGGGTCAAGTTTTACCCAACCTGTTAAACAATAGGGTTGGGTTTAGATTTTAAAAATCAAACCCAAAACGGGTTCGGGTTTTATGCATACCTGGTTCAAACTCAACTTGTATACATATATAATATTAAAAAAAAATTTAAAACCCTAGTATAAATACTCTATTTCCTTTTCAGGTTTCATTTTCTAAACCTAACCATCACCTCTCAACCGCCCCCCCTCTCTCTCTCAAGCTCTCACCATCGGCCACCCTCCCTCACCCTCAGGTGCTCCCTTTATAGCCCCACGGCCTCGTTCAGCCTCACGCTCCCTCATGACCTCACTCTGCCTCACTGCTCCTTACCTCTCTCACTCTCACTCTCGTTTTCTCTCTGCTGCCCCTCACCCAGTCAGCCTCACTCATTGACCCACACTCACCCTCACTCTTATCATGTGGTAGTTGTTGTTTGTCACGGAGGAGCACGGATCTCGTAGTGGTTGCTGTTTGTCACAGAGGAGTATAGGATTGTTAGATCGAAAAGAGATCAAATGATCGGAGGACGGGATTGTGTTTCTATTTGTGATTTGTGTTTGTGTTTTTTTTTTTTATATGAGTGAAAAATCTGTATTAACAAAGAAGAGCCAAAAAAAAAAAAAAAAAACAAGCTAATTTGTGTTTTTGTTTATGTTTGGGTTTGTGATTTGTGTTTCTGTTTCTGTGGTTGTGATTTCTAGATGTAAAATCGACTTTATTTTTCATTTTTTATGATTGGGTCGGTTTGGGCCACAACTTTAGATTAGGCCCAGAAGTGGCTGGACGGGGCCCGTGGGGCCCAACAGAGTGGGTTTGGGGTAATAAAAAAAAAAAAAAAAAAACTTGTTTATTAAGTAGGCCGAGTTCGGGTAAAGAGAGAGGACTCGTGGTTTTGGTTCGGGCATAAAAAAACCCGCTCTGAACCCAACTCGTTGCCCCCATCCTGCATAGTTTTGTCTTGTCTCATTTTTGCCTCACTCCACATGACGAAGTAAATTTTCTTGCCCCCATCTCCACCCCTTGGGGTCCCGCGAAACCCTGCCCCATCTCGTAAAACTCTAATTTTTGTTAATTTGCCCCATAACTATTACAATTTTGTTAATAAAGCATATTTCATTAATAAAAATATAAGAAATGATATGTTCACAATATTTTCACAAATATTTTTACAACAAATCTTAAATGGCAGGTTGTTACTGGTTATTATTGTTGGGACAAAAAAGTAATCTTAGTGCTAGGTTCAAATTTGAACCAATAACAACTAATCACCTATGTTTTGTTGTGAAAATATTGTAGATATAACACATCTCTAAAAATATATTTGAAATTATAACTAAATTTATCTTATTAAATCAAAATAATTTTTAGCAAAAATTGAATAATATTATCCAAGTGTTTAACTAGACAAAATCATAATAAAAATAAAAATATCAATATCATGGTATAACACATAACAAAATAGAGGTAAAGAGTCTAAATAGTAAAATTTTAAAGTATATAAATTTATAATTATAATCCTTATCAAGGTGGGTCAAGTGGAGTGGATGTAAAAAGTTTAAACCACCGTCCTTTCCCACCCCCACCACCCCCCTATACAAATCGCAAGACGAAGAAAACGTACACGTTAGGTCTAACCGATTACCAACTAATAAGACCATGACCAATGGTCCCGTATTGGTAAGCAACGTTTCATTCACGAGACCACGTGTAGGTTGCCTTGTATTTAACTTCCCTCCAACATAAGAAAGCAAGTAGCCTTCCTGACGCATCACGCGAAACTCCCCAAAGCTACAAAGCACCAAATTCCTTTGGCCCGTAGATAGAAAAACGGAAGTTGCGTGAGGCCTTTCGTACTGACTGACTGACACTGCAGTAACCGACCGCCATTATGGATACACATCAACCGAGACCCGCAACTCCCCTTTCTCCTCACGGCGGCGGCGGTGGAGGTGGTTTTTCTGCGATTCTCACAGTCTTCCTATCCTTCATCGCAATCTTCGCCATGGTATTATATATCAAACTATATCTATCAACTGCTGCTGCTGCTTTGTTCTTCATCGCCATCTTCAATATTATCGCATTCTCTCATTGATTTCAATAGCCTTTGCTTTAGCATCTGATCGCTCACATTATCTGTTTTATTCTATGATCCTTATTTCAATCTTCATTTATTTTAAAGCAACATTGATTTCGGCATTTTCTTTTGATTCTGCAATACGCATTGTTGTTTTGTGTGATTTGTGGTTCTGTTTCAATGTCGATTCCCTTTTTTCAGTAATTTTCAATGTTCGTCCGAATTTTAATAATAAATATAATATCTATAATGAATCCAATTGCTGGAGCACTTTGTGCTTTTTAGTCTGCTTTAATTGATTCGTTGTAAAATATGACTTGCTAGCAAAGCATGCTTGCTTGTTGTTTAATAATTGAATTGATGCTTCATCATGTATCCTTCTAGATGAAGAAACATATATCCTCCAAAATCTCTGACTGTGTCCATGTCAGACCAATAATTTTTTTTTTTTTTTTTTTTATAGGTAATAAGAGTATTATTAAACAAACTATAAAACTAAAGTAAGCAAATACAAGGTGTTCATGATGGTGAGCACAAAGAAATGCAACAAGCAAACAATTAGCATCAAACAACAAGAAAAAAATTAAAGTGCACTACTAAGAGAAGAAATAAACTCCAAGATAGTAGAACAATCCGAAAAGTCCCAACACTTAGACCAATCAAATAAAGTCTTTTGGCATAGAGCTTGTAATTGAACCAAGGATTTCTCAGTATCCTCAAAAGAGTGCTAGTTTCTTTCCGTCCAAACAATCCACATTAAATAACCAAGAACCATATTCCATATGTCTGAATTAAATTTTTCCAGCCAATAGCTCCAACAATACACCAAGCTTTCCATAGAGTCTGATATGACCCATTGGATCCAAAAAATCTGGAACATATATACCCATAGTGAGGGAGCTATAGGACAATGGAGGAGGAGATGATTCACAGTTTCCTCATTACTATGGCACATACAACACCGATTCACCAAAATCCGCCCCCTAAGCATAAGATTATCCAATGCAAGGATCTGCCCATGAACCGCTGTCCACACAAAAAATGCCACCCTCTTAGGAATCTTAACTTTCCAAACACCATTCCATGGAAAATTGGAGGCAGATGCACTCCAAATGTTATTGTAATAGGACCGAGTATCAAACTTGTCATTCCCATTAAGACACCAATGAGAAGTGTCACTCCCAACACACCTAGGGATCCAAGATTGAATGAACTCAAGGAAAGAGAAGGCAGCCTCTAATTCCCTTTCATGAAAATCCCTATAAAATCTCAAATTCCAAATTCTATCGTTTCTGTCCTCCTGGTCACATACTACATCAGGAATACAAGCTTCCTTGTCATTAAAACACACATACAACTGAGGATAGAGTATTTTAAGTGTGTTATCTCCAACCCACTTATCAGCCCAAAAAGGAATACGAGTGCCATCACCCATCACTTGGGTCACATGTTTGGAGAAACTCTCTCATCCATCATGCACCCCCCTTGACCCTCTCCATATTTAGATGCAATAACCCTCCTCCAAAGATGAGTGCCTTCTCATCCAAACCTCCACAACCATTTCCCTAATAGGGCTTTATTAAAATGCACTAACTTCCTGATCCCCAAATCACCCATTTCTAACATTAAACACACCTTCTCCCAAGCCACCAAAGGATATTTGAAACACTTCTCTGAAGATCCCCATAAAAAATTTCTTTGAATACACTCCGACCTATCAGCCACAACTATAGGGATGACAAATAAGGATAGATAGTACGTAGGAAGGCTAGAAAGAGTACTCTTCAACAGAGTAAGCCTACCCTCCTTCGATAAATAAAGACGCTTCCAACCTAGAGTTTCTTCTCCATCCTCTCCAAGATAGGATTCCAAATAGATGTTGTTTTGTATGGAGTACCCAACGGCATTCCCAAGTATTTCATAGGTAGACTACCCACCTTACATCGAAGTATGGTAGCCAAAGCATCTATATTTCCAACCTCCCCAATCGGAACAATCTCACTCTTCCCTGCATTTACTTTCAAACCAGTAAATGCTTGGAAAGCAAGTCAAAGCTAGCCTAATGGACAACAACTGATCTCTAGAAGCATCACAAAACAAGATGGTATTATCAGCAAACAACAAGTGTGAAATGCGTACCCCTATAGAGTCAACTGGCCCCACATGAAAACCACGAAGCAAACCACCCTCCTCAGTTTTCTTCAAAATCCTACTTAGTACTTCCATAATTAAAAGGAAAAGAAGAGGGAATAGAAGATCACCTTGTCTCAACCCACGGGAGTTTCCAAAAAAACCTACCGGAGATCCATTCATAATAATAGAGAAGCGAACAGTAGTTATGCAAGCCTTAATCCACCCCCTCCATTTCACCCCAAAACCCATCCTACCCAACAAATAGAATAATGCATCCCAATTCACATAGTCATAGGCTTTCTCAATGTCCAATTTACAAACCACACCGGGAACATGACTCTTCAATTTGCTATCTAGGCACTCATTAGCAATGAGCACTGAATCCAAAATTTGTCTCCCACCAACAAAAGAATTTTGAGACTCAGAGATGAGACTATCTAGTACAACCCTCAATCTATTTGGCAACACCTTAGACAACAGCTTGTACACACTTCCTACCAAACTAATAGGCCGAAAATCCTTAAACATCAATAGCATTATTTTTCTTGGGAATTAGAAAGAGAAACGAGGCATTTAAAGACTGTTCAAACACTGAATACTTGTGAAAATGCTCAAAAACAACCATGACATCCACCTCCACCACACTCCAACATTTTTGAAAAAAAGTCATGGTGAAGCCATCTGGCCCAAGTGCTTTATCCCCCTCCATCTCTATAAAACCTGGGTAACCTCTTCTTTAGGGAACTCCCTCTCCAAAGACAACCTTTCATCCTCTCCAATGCAAGCAAAATCTAGTCCATCTACCGATGGACACCACATACTTGTTTTATGTATAAGATAAAAAGGGATCTACATGCTGTGAGTGTGTAGATACATATATTTGATTCATAAGATACCTTTTTGTTTTGGATGCATGTCAAATACGGACATGGCCAGAAAACTCCTACATTGGTGTTAGGAGAAAAAAAAAATTTCGTATTAAAAAAATTATTTTGATTTAGATATGTTTTTAAAGATTTTGATAGCTATTATTTGTTTTGAAAACTAGAGATATTAATTAATTACCGTGTTTCTACATGTTCTAATTTTTCAAGAATTGTTGTGTTGTTATGTCCCATGTTATATATGTTAGTATCCATGCTTCTTAGCTTCCTTGATTAGTTTCTATCTAAGTTTAAATAATAGTTATATGGATGTGTGTGGGGAGTATTGTGTGATTGTAGAATACCTATTAAGTTAGAAAGAAAACTATAAGATTGCTATACTACTAGTTATGTTCTATGGTACCAAATGTTGGTCTATTAATAAGCATATATTTATAAAATGAGTGTAGCTAAAATGAGAATGTTAAGATGGATAAGTGGAAATACATGAAAAGATGGGATCTGAAATGAAGAAATTTGCATAAAGACAGGGGTAGCCCCTATTGATGAAAATATGAGGAAGAGTCGATTGAGATGGTTTGATCATGCTCAGAGAAGAGCGATTAATGCACTGGTAAGAAAGTGAGTTGATCTAAGTTGAGGGGGGGAAAAAGTAGAAGAAGACATAAAATTACATTAGTAGAAATAATAAAAAATTAATTATTAATTTAAGAAATAACAGAGTATGACTTCATATAGAATATAATGGACGAAAATCTGTAGCCAACTCCAAAAATTTGGGATTAAGGCTGGTTGTTGTTGTTAGTTAAAATCATAGTTCAATGAATCTTTTATTATTTTTCATAAAATCTGTGTCGCTATTATAATCAATGTCTTGGCATTGTAAATTTCTTCAATAATATTTCAGGATCTGTAATATGTGATTTATAATTCATCAAATTGTTTTGGTATAAAAATGTGACTCAAGATTATTTCTAGTATTTGTTTCCCTTAATGGTGATGGTAGTTGTTGTTCTGTGTGGGCTTGCATTGTTTCAAGTCAGGTTCAACATGCATCAATATTCTCATTGAAAGATTACAACAGAGGTGCATATATCATAGTGAATAATAGCCTATAGCTTCTAGTAGAAATGTTTCAATGGTGTTCCATTACAAATAAAAATGCTTTATCCCATTCATAGTCTTCCACTTTATGCTCCACTAACTGCAGTATGTCACACCTCTGATTTTTTTTCTTTCCCCATTTTAAAAGTGGATTACTTTATAAGAAGAAAAGGGGACATGTGGTTGATTATGAATGGTGGAGTATAAAATAGAACATAGTAAGAGTAAGACAGAGGACTTTTATTCTATCCATTTCACCTTGCATTACAAAGTGTGGTTCTAATGCCTATTGTCATTTAATTATTAACATTTTTTGAAAAAAATTTAAAAGGAATTTACATTGTGGCATCGAGTATGCACTAGGGATGGTAGAGTTATTTCTAAATTACTCTATTTGTAATTGTGTTATCTGAATGTTTTTGGGCATGTTTGCAAAACACAAAGCTGGTTTAGTTTGATACAAGCTGAACCAAAAATGAGAGTAGTTCAAGTGAAGTTGTTTTATTCATCCAGTTTGTCTAGATATAAACTAGTTTTAGTTAACATGCAGCTTATGAAAATGTCAAATTTGCATGCATGTGAAAACACCAAAATTTAAAAATTTAATTTGGAGGGCATGTTTTTGAAAGAACCACTTTGAAGATATGGGAATGTATTTAGTTCCCACTTTGAATTAGTCTTTTGATCAAAAGAGTTACCAAACTAAAAACAATCAAAACTTGTCATGTTGTTCTTGGCAGGTTGGCCTGGTTTTGTGATTTGCTACACTCCTTTACTTATTAGTAATTGCAACTGCCAGGGAGGCATACCTGAAAAAATAAAATAGTGGGTGGATTAGTGTTTTTTTTTTTTTTTTTTTTTTTAATGGAGTGACTATATAATTTTCTTATTAAATGCTAGTTTGTTTAAAATTTCAGATTTATTCTGAGTTTCAGACACTGGAATAAGTGTTCATATCATTTTATTTGAGTTTGAAAATATCTGACATGAATATATAAATTTTACAGATAGTGATTCCTTCATCATCAACTATTAGGAATGGTTTTTCCATTCTGCACCAAGTCCCAGAAGGCCATGTTGGGGTTTACTGGAGAGGAGGTGCCCTTCTAAAGACGATTACCGATCCAGGTTCGACTGTGGTCCTTTCTTTATGATTTTCATTCAGTAGTTACTTTCCTAGAACTTATGAAATTTCTGCATACACTTAATTTTCAGGTTTTCATCTGAAGCTGCCTTTTATAACCCATTATGAGCCTGTTCAAGTAACCCTTCAGACAGATCAGGTAAAATTTGATGTTATGAAAATTGAGGAATTTCATCTTGTCAGTCTAATGCTCAAATCCTTCCTGTGAGTATAATTGCAGGTGAGGGATATTCCTTGTGGTACCAAAGGAGGTGTAATGATTAACTTTGAGAAGATAGAGGTACAACTATGAGATGTTGCTCTTTATTAACATATGGTTTACAAGTGGTCAAAGGTTTGAAATGCTCAGCTTATATGCACTGATTATGATGCCTTTTCAGGTTGTTAACCGGCTTCACAAGGACTATGTGCATGACACTCTGCTGAACTATGGGGTGCAGTATGACAATACATGGATATATGACAAAATTCATCACGAGATCAATCAATTTTGCAGCTCTCACTCTCTTCAGCAAGTCTACATTGATGTTTTTGATCAAGTATGGATGCTAAAGAAAACATACCCTTTAAAGCCATAAATGAAAATATTTTGGGAGCTTCCAATTTAGCTCTACAGTATAAGAAGTTTTCCAAGTGCTGTTTAAAGTAGTGTGCTTTTCTTCTTCTGCTTTAATAGTTTAATCTGACAGATTGTTTAAGCATATTGAAATCTTAACTTAAAAGTTGAACAATTTGATCCCTTCTCAAGAAAATCCCAGCAAGTAGTGCTGTGTTGACTTCCAAGGATTATTTGTCTTCGGGAATCTATGTTGGTGTTAAGTTGCCAGCATTATTAAGAAGCTCCTTATAAAACTATACTTCATATAGCTGTGTAACATCATGGCACCGTGTGCTAGTGTAGGGGTAATCAAATCCTTTTCTATTTATTTATTTCATGTTATATTGACAAAGCATTTAACTCTCACAGATTGATGAAAAGATGAAAGATGCTCTCCAGGGTGACTGCACACGTTATGCTCCAGGAATTGAAATCATTAGTGTTCGCGTTACAAAGCCAAAAATCCCCGAAAGCATAAGACGCAATTTTGAACAGATGGAAGAAGAACGTACTAAGGTTCAGTTTCTTTTTCTTGAATATGAGAGAAGGTCCTTTTACTTTCTTTTATTTTCCTCTGTTAGTCAAGCAAAGCAAATAGACACACACACATGCGCACACAATATGATTCTTGATATGCAGATTCTTTCCGAATTAAATGTGCTTTTAATGTATGTTTATTATATCAAATTATGGCTGAACATTGAGTTTACCCTATAAACCAGTTACCCTTGGTCCTTTGAGCTTTTTTCACTTATATCCAAACTTTGTACATGCATGTGTTTGCACCCACACCCAGTCAATGAAAAACATATTGGATAATTTATTATATAGTAAGCCTTTGAAGTTAATAGAGTACATCATTCTATGTTTTATGTTGATGTTACTTTGTTAGGTCTTAATTGCTATTGAGAAACAGAGAGTTGTTGAGAAAGAGGCAGAGACAAATAAGAAAATGGCTATCAGTGAAGCTGAGAAGGTTGCAAATGTGAGCAAGATCCTTATGGAACAGAAGTTGATGGAAAAGGATAGTGTCAGGAAGCAGCAAGAAATTGAGAACCAGATATACATGGCTCGGCAAAAGAGTTTGGCCGATGCAGATTTCTACCGGTGAAAGCTTCATTCACTTTTCAGTTTAAAAGATATGAACACGGTATTATAGAAATGACTAATAATATTGCTCTCTCTACATTTCTAGTTTACTGAAGGAAGCTGAAGCAAACAAGTTGAAGCTGACACCGCAATTTCTTGAGCTTAAATTCATCGAGGCCATAGCTGATAATACAAAAATTTTCTTTGGGGAAAAGGTCTTTCCCTCTCTCTTGTGTGTGTGTGTGTGTGTTGTGTGTGCAGGCTTTACTTAATAGTTCTTTCTTGCAGATACCTAATATGTTTTTGGATCAGAGACTGCTTGGGAACTTCCTGCAACAGTTATCTAGGAATGTGTCTGAAGAGGAGAAATCAACAGCTTAATTTTTTTTTATCAACATGTTGTAATACGTAGGTGATATAGACAGGGCCAGCCCAAGGCCCACCAAAAAAAAAAATTTCCTTATGTTAAAAGGTCCCACTTTTCACAGTTAAAGGCTCAAATTTTTATAAAATTATGCGTAAGGCCTAAGGTATAAGGTTGTACATTTTTTTACTAAGGCCTACAGTTGTATATTTTTTATTTATTAGTGAAGTTAAGGATACTACAAATTGGCTTACAAATTGTCATGTTATTAATTATAAAAAAATGATATAAATATTCATTAGTTAAATTGATGAAGTTCAACAATGAGAGATAATGTCATATTATATTTTGAACATTTTATAGTGCTTTTAATTAGCGCGTTTTTCTTTTTCATTTCTATTAAAACTCTTAAAGTATGAGACCAATAGAACCTTAACTCAATTGAAACCCTAAAATATTTCAAAAAGATGCTGCAAATGTGTTAAATCATCAATTATAGACTTTGATTTTTGTAAACTAATATCCTACAAAGCCACACACCAAATAATATCCATCTCTCTCTTAAAATCAAAATATAATATTAAAAATTAGATTACAACTTTATTTAACTATGTATCGTCTTATATCCAAAATAAAGTATCTTTTTCAATCGCAATATATTTTTATTTATTTTTATTAATATTTATAATTCAACTATGATATTCAATTCTCTATATGAAATTAATATTAGTCTAGTTGGTATTATTTATGTATTTAATGTATCAAATTAACCTTAATTTGATTAGTATTAAATAATTTTATTTAATTAATATTTATATATTAAAGGCCCCACATAAATTTTTTGCCTTAGGGCCCAAATTATGTTGGGTCGCCCCTGGATATAGAAAGTAAATGTTGGTTGAGGCATTCGAAAGGTGTTTCATTTAACAACTTCATAGTTTTTTTTTTTTTTTTTTGGGAAAGGAATGTAAATGTTGGTCGAGGCTTTCAGAAAGTGTTTCATTTAAACAAAATTTTCGGGAAGTCTGCCAATTTTTTGGCTCTTATAGGTGTTTCATTCAATGAGTTATATACAACAACAGCAACAAAAGCCTTAATTCCAAAATTCTAGAGTTGGCTATGAATCCTCAACATATTTGTTAGAGTTGGCCACCTGTATTCTTTTCCTCCATTCTACTCTATCAAAAGTCATACTCTTTGCTACTTTTGGGATTGACATGTCTGTTGTATTTATTTTTTAATTCTTTTACTAATGAATTTTGGCTTTCCTCTTTTTTTTTTCTTTTTTTTTTTTGGTTCCCTCAACTTGGATCAACTCACTCTTTTTTACCGGGGCATTAGTCACGCTCCTCTGAACATGACCAAACCATCTTAAGCAACTCTCCTTGTATATAAAAGCTTGAAACATTTTACAGGTTGATGCACAATCTTTTACTTCCAGATTCAATTATCAATATCTTTGGTCACTGCTGTCAATATGAATGTTATTCACATCTGTTATGGGTAGAGTTTGGTTTTACAATAGATTGTTTGTTTGATTTTAATATACCCGTGGAAGATAAAGAATTTGGTAAAGAGTACACAATTTGTTTTACAATGAACATCGTGACTTTTAAGTTGCTTTTGGGGATTGTGTAAAAATGTGTAAAACAATTTGTTTACAACAAGTTTAACCATTTGGTAAATTTGCACCTTAAAACAAAAGGAGAGCTGTTGAATTTTGGTTCGATTTTGATTTAACACGTTGCAATATTATATTCTTGACATTGCTGGATCACTACGGATGGAAAACAGTCCTATGAAATGATGGAATGTTTATTTATGATTACAACTAAAATGATCTTGCGCATACTAACCTCACATGTAATGGAATTATGGCAAATATTTTATGCTGGAATATCTATATAAAGTCGTTGCTACTCTGGCATTTGATTGAGTTTTACTCTACACCAATCAATGCTAGGTAGTAGTCACTCATCACTTAGGGTCTGTTTAGATACTGTTTATTACTAAAAATTGAAAACTGAAAATAATGTAGCAAAATAATTTTTAAATATGTGAATAATGTCATGGGACCCATTTTTAATTAAAATTTTGATGAAAAAAGAGGTTTATGGATCCCATGAACAGTGCACGGGACCCACTAACAAACGCCAGACACAAGCATTGAGAGAAATCATCTATATCCAAACACTCACTTAATATAAAAATGGGTTTGGCTCACCTCCCGTACTTTTTTAACTATACACGTCTTTTTCTTTTTTTTTTTTCTTTTTTAAATATACAATAACAGGTGGTACTGGGTTTTAATTTCCATATTTTATTTAGTTAGTAGATGACGTGTCAGTTTTTCATTAAAACAAAAGAAGATTCCCATTAAAAAAAGTATTAAAGGTAAGTCAAACCCTATAAAAATATTGTTTTTTTAAAAAAAATCTATAAAAATATAAAATGAACTTAAAAAGTAATATGAATGTGTATATGGGGATTTCCTAACGTCATCATCAGATCTAATAAATTCACATCTGATATATTTAATAATTTCATTATTTTATTCTTGGAGAATTTTTATTATAATTTTTTACTTCTCAAAAAGAAAAGAAGAAAAGAGTGGTGTATATGGGGATGTAAATAGAGACAGCAAATGGAACCACAAAAAGAGATGGCCTCACTTAATTGAACAAGTTCCCCTTTGCCTATTTGTCCTGTTACTACAAAAGAAAGAAAAACCCCTTAGCAATATAACTTAGGCTGGACTCAGGGCTGGGCTGGCCAAAGGTACTCTGGTGATTAAGTCAATGACAACAAATTTTCCTGTTGGGTAATAAATAAAAAAATCAAAGATAACGTTCTATTCTTGGGGGATGAGTTCCATACCCTAGCAAGTGGGACTAATAGGTTTTTATATAGGAATTTGGCTTGAGTCTAGTGCATTAGACCCATTGAGATGATGATATGTGATTAAAATTGGACATATGTCACCATCTTAATGGTTCAGTGTAATTGAACTCTAGACCCAAGTTTTGTGCTTCATACAGAAAGTGTGACAAAAAATTTTTAGATGTAAATCACTCCTTAAAATTGGGATTTTAAATATGCTTAGAGGCTAGAGCTACATCCTTTGGTCGATTGATGGGATGTGCCTCAAGATGGTGTGTCTTGGGCTGCAAACGAGAGATAGGTTCAATTATATTTGATGTGATTGAAGGAAGGGACAGAGGCAAAACTTTGAGTTAAGGGAGACGGTTTTACTATTGGCTATATGCGGTGATTTCAACCTTTGACTTTACTACTACTTAGCTACTAAGATTTTTTTTTTTTTTTTTTTTTTATTTATTTTTGTTTGGGTAAGGACAAAATTATTTTTGTTTAGAATTTTTTAAAGGGCAAGGTTGTTTATTTTGGATAAAATTGGTTAATTAAGCTTAATTGTTTTTAGTTTTACTTGGTAATTTTTGTTGGTAAGTTTTTTTTTTTTTTTTTTTTTTTTTTTTGAGCTTGTATATTTTCTTTTAGATTTTAAATTTAATTTTTTTATGATCACTAAAATGAGAAAAATACTAGAGCTACAAGTTTTTTTATAAAATAAAGATGTGATAAGTGGTTATTGATAAGTAAAAAAAAAATTATGTGAGTGGTGGGCCCATATGTGAACCAATAAAAATTTACTTCCAAAATAGTTTGTAAAAATATATTTTAAAAAAGTTTATGAATATAGCATTACTCTTAAAAAAATTAATGATATTGTTTAAGAGAAAAAAAAAATGTAATTTTATAAAATAAAATTGCTAAAATTAATACACACATATATAATAATATTTTTAAACAATAATTGGAGGGGCCATTCCCCCTGTCTATTGGTGGCTCCATCCCTGATTGAAGTTGAGTGCGGTACAATTAATGCTGAGGGGAGGGGCTCCGTCCTTGATTGTAGGTGAGTGCGGTACAATTAATGTTGAGGGGAGAAGAGGTTGTTAGTGCTCAAAAGACTATTACTTCTGAGGAGATTCGTTTGTTTTCATTGTGGGCGAGATTGCTTGATATTGGACTTAATCTCTAGGAGAGTTAAGTTTGCTTCTAAAGATGACAAGGTTAGGTAAATATTTGACCATCGGATCTATTCAATTTTATTGATATTTTTTAAAATTTAAAACTTGTTAGTTGAGTTCCCTTTTTTTTTAAAAAAAACCTAGTTAGTACCATTGCGTACCCTTAGAATGATGCTTATTCTACAAATATGAGTTCTTGTAGGGTGTGAGGGGTAAGAGTTGAGGTTCAAGTTTCCCAAAGGAAGATTAACACACATGCACATAGATTATGTTAGAGTAGAATTCTATCTCAAATCCAAAAAAAAAAACTTGGTCAGTTGTTACCTTCTTACATTTTACCTTTTGAATTTAAACATACAAATAATACTACAATTACAAACTATTTTTCAACATTTTACAAACTATATGGAGATATTCCACACTCCACAAAGCCGGAGTCCTTTTTAATCTTTCAAATATCATCAGTTTTCTTTGATTATGGTGGGTAAGCTTGAAAAAAATAAAATAAAAGAAATCTATTTCATAGTTTACATTAAATATTATTTTTCAACATTTTACAAACTATATGGAGATATTCCACACTCCACAAAGCCGGAGTCCTTTTTATCTTTCAAATTTCATCAGTTTTCTTTGATTATGGTGGGTAAGCTTGAAAAAATAAAATAAAAGAAATCTATTTCATATTTTACATTAAATATTACAAATTTAAAAGTGAATTAGTATTATGTTATTTAAAATTTTAATAACATGACATCATATAACCTAATATATATAAAAAGTTAAAATATTTACGGGGATATAGACTCTAATCCAATATCTTAATTTGTGTCCACACTTATATATCATCTTAATAATTTGTGCATGTAATGTCTCCTCTCACACATTTTGCTATCAAGTATATCAACTCTAACACAATATAAATATTCCATCGCCACTGCTTTGTTCTTTATTGCACTCTCACCAATCCATCACCTAGAGTGTTATTAGGCTAACTTAAAAAAATGAACAAATAAAGATGAGATAAATTTGTGATATGAGAGATTTAAAGATACAATCTCCACTTTTACGAATGGACCGAAGCAATTAGAGAAAGAGAAACATAGAAAAAGAGAAAGAGAAAGAGAAAGCAATATAATAAAATTTATTAAAAAATAAATGGTATGTTCATACTTTCTTAATTGAGTTTTGAGTGATTTTCTTCATTTGAAATTAGTGGGAACGTGGGAATAGATGTGCAGGATTGAATTCATTTTTTAGAATTTGAAGAAGAAAGAGAAAAGATGATAAAGATAGAGAAACATGTAGAGTAAAGTAACTGCTTGTTATGGGGAGTATAAAATTGGTGGGAGTGTGGGAGTAGATATGTTCAACAATTCAAGACTCAAGAGAACAAAGGGAAAAAAAAATTGTACGTAACTTAAAAAAAAAAAACGTTTGTAGGTAAATTGCATTTTTAAATTTATCTAAAATTTAGAAGTTTTAGAATTAGTAATTTTATATGTTTAACCCTATTATTGAAACTTTCTAAATAGGTCAATTTGAGAATATTTTGGATTATCAAAAAGTAAGAATCCAGACAAGGGAAGCCTTTTAAATAATAGTATATAGAAGCATGCTTTTTGTTTAATAATTGAATGGATGCTTCATCATCATGTTTTCTTCTAAGCCTTTCTCCAAAAAAAAAAAAAAAAGTATTCTTCTAAGCTAAGAAATACATATAGTCCAAAATTCTTGACTATGTTCATGTTAGACTAATAATTATTTTATGCATAAGATAAATCTTCCATCTCACCCTATATGGTGAGATCTACATGTGAGAGTGTAGAGATATATATATTCGATTAATAAGATACCTTTTTGTGTTGCACACATGTCAAACACAGACATGCCAAGAAAACTCCAACATTCATGATAGGAGGAAAAAATATATATACAATTTCGTATTAAAAAAAAATTTAATTTGATTTTAGATGTTTTTTGAAAGATTTTGAAAGTTTTGAAAGATTTTATTTGATAGTGCCCCCTTTTCTTTACAAGTACGAGGATGGAATACAGGAATAGACCCATATATATAGTCTCTATTCCACTATTATCCAAATTCAATGTGCTGAACCCAAAGAAATTGTCCCTTGGGCCTACCAAAAATGGAAGTTGTTTCGGGTCATTGATCATTGCACTTTTATTTATTTATTTACACCAAAAAAAAAAAAAAAAAAAGCCCCTCCTAAATATACAGGCTAAGTTCTACTACAATAATATATATCTAATATATATCACAATTGGATTTTAACTAAGAGATTTCTATGCTCTTAAAATCTTCATATTAGTTATAATATCATATGTTGGAGCTCTCCTTTGAGCTTACACTGACATGTTAGTCCAGGCTGTACTGCATGGGATCTAAGTGGGGTTGCAATATTGTAGAGTAGTGATTTTTAACCATTTCAAAAATAAATAAAATTATGGACCCTGTGCATTTGAAATAGTTTTCTTTTTAATTATCTTTTTTTGCTAATATATATATTTTTTAAACTATAATTTATCTAGATATAATTGTATTGTTTCTCACTTTTAATAAATGAAGAAATTTATAAAAAAAATCAATCCAACCACACACAAACAGATATTCCTTCATAACTTTTCCCTTAATTATTTATATTTTTATTATAATAGAAAATTATACATGAAGATTCCATCATGTTAATTACCCTTTTACAGAAGGAAAGGGTCTTTATAATTATCTATCTGTTGGAACAGTAATGAAATGTTTTGAAAAGTAATAATTAATTCATGAGATGGAGTGTGGTTGAAGAATTCATGGTTTATAGAAGAGCCGAAATACTGAATGAGAGTTTTTCCATTCATTAATTCCATAATTTTGAGGGTTTTTGCATTTGAATTTTGAGTCAAATATTCCTTGCATTCTAACAAAATATTCCCGTATTTCATTTTTAAGAAAAAAAGATGTTTTGTAATACTTAAAGATGAATCTTAACTTATTTCTACTAGTTTTTGAATAATAGAAATTTATTCTGATCACTATGGGCGCATTTGCCCAATTGACACGTCTGAAGGAATCAATGCTAGACTTATTGGATCCTTAGCAATTCATGAGAGAATTCGTCACTGCGGGTTCCTAGAAAGTTTTCTATTGGATTGTGAGTCTCTTTATTAGCTCTTTTTTTCGGCATACAATTTCATATATATGCTCGTCATGTCCTTTATATGGAAATCAGAGGCCATGACACTATTCCTTTGACTCATACTGAGGAGAATTTGACTCCACAAGAAATTGAGCAAAAAGCTACTAAATTGGCTTATTTCTTGCATGTACCAATTGAAAATACATGACAACTAACCATTCTTATTGGATTAGTGAATCTTTTTTTTAGTGAATGATACATCACTACAATTGAGGGAGATACATGATTTAAATAATAGAAACGAGACTAAATATAATTTGATCATTATGAGCTAATGGGGGTGTTTATTTCTTTGTCTTCATATACTTGCTATGGTGTGGAATCAAGAAAAATGTACTATTAATGAATTTTCAACTATCAAACAAAGACATTTAAGGTTCAAATTCCCCCTCTCTTAACTATTTAATTTTTTTTTAAAAAGTAAATTAGATAACACCGTGCACTTAAATTCATAAAGCTAAATTTGTACCATAAAATATATCATCTCAAGGGGGAGGAGAGAATTGACGATGAAATTGATCATTTCAACTTTTCAAGTTGTTGGGGTAGGAAGGGAACAGAAAAATTCAAGAAAACAATAATAAGAGCATTAGCATTGGGGGGTATAAAAACCCCCCAATTGTTATTTTACCTCCCAAACCCTTAAAACCATGCTCCATCCAGGTTTGTAAATCCAAAATTTTTTACATCCTGTGAGCAGTGAGGTTGCATATATGCAACCTCACTATTCACAGGATGTAAACTTAAAATTAATATTTTACTCTCCCACCTCTCTCTCTCTCTCTCATATGACTGTCCCTATTTGTCTCTCTCTTCAATCATGCACGCCACAGACTCTTTCTCCCTCTCTCTTTCCCAATTGCAGAAATGCTACCATACTTCTTTCTCTTCTCATTTGTTGCTGATCTCTTTTGATGGTGGCAGTGTGGTGGTGGTGTGGTTGTGGCAATGGTTGCGTGAGGGTTGTGGGATGTGGATTAGGTGGGTTATGGGTTTTGTGGCATGGGTTTCTGTTGGGTTCTGGGACATCTTCTTTTGATCCTACTCATCTTTACATCCGGTTCTGTGATGAGAAGGCCCATAAGGACTTCTTGGAGAACTTCTCCAATCGTGGAATTCATTCGAAACGCCACGTGGTTCTATTAGACTTTTCCGATACTGCTCTACCCACTGTTATTAATAGTCGAGGATGGGAATCTCTATGTGAGGTACCTGTGTGATGTCCCACTGTGATCATTCAGGAGTTCTACTCCAACATGCACGGTTTCGATACCTCTATACCTCAGTTTGTTACGTAGATTCGAGGTACACGTATTGTAGTCACTCCGGAGATTATTTCCGAGATACTACACGTTCCACAGGTATTGCATCCTGATTACCCTGCTTGTCCATGTTTGAGGATTGTGTCCAAGGACAAACTTCTGTCTCTTTTCTGTGAGACACCTTCTTCATGGGGTGAGAAAACACCTCATGCTCGGGTTTTGCAAAAGGTCCAAGATTCCTAAACATGGTGATGACATTCGTTCTCCATCCATTGTCTCACTATGACTCCATTACTGAGCCTTATGCTCGCCTTTTGCTATCCCTCATTGAGGACCACTCTATGGACTTTCCTTCTCACTTCATTCTCTCTCTCATCGATGTCTATAGAGATACAGCAACCCATGATAAGCTGTTTTTCCTTTCGGCTATCACGCGGATCATTTGTCATTTTTCTGTCTCTATCCCTGATGCTCCTCTCTTTACCGTCATGGGTGCCATTAGCGTAGCATCTATTTGATAGAGTGAGGCCCAGCTTCAACCGAAGTAGCCACAAACCGAGACGACAACTCCTGTAGCCCCCTCCATTCCATCCACCTCTGCTCCCTCTTCTTTGAGTGGTGGTGTGACACTTAAGGCCGACATGGCATAGCTTGAGCGCATGGATGCTCATCTTGATACACTCACTACTGAGTTGTATCAGGTGAACACCCATGTTAGTCATATCGCAAGACGACAGGCTCGCATGGGTGGCTTCGTTGCGTCTCCATCTCCCCCTCCTTCTCTAGAGGCTTTTGAGGATGAGGATGCAGATGATGGTTCCAGTGATGATGATGATGATGAGGATGAGGATGCTAGCTCTTCTAGTGATGAGGAGATGACGACTTCTTAGTGACTTACCCTTTGTCATTTGTGACAAAAATGGGAAGTTGTTTTGGGATGAGAGTAGTCATGTATTTAGGGGGAGAGTTAGTATAGGACATTTTTGATAAGGGGAGTGTTTCTTTATTTTTGAGCGATGTAGTGAGGATATATGTACTTTTCTTTTCTTTCCTTGTAGTTACATTATCCTTTTGTACACTGGTCTTGTGACCATTTTTTTTTTTATAACATACATTGTACTTATTTCTCTTTTATATATATGATAATGTATGTTATTATTCACCTATCTCTCCATGTGTTGTTTCTTTTCTCTCTTTATACACATATTTATTTATTGTATGCAATCCTTTATTTCTGTTTTACACTAAGATGCCTTGATGAGTTTTGTTTAAAGTGTTTCAGAAAGACAGGTTGTCAAAATTTATCATGCTATGAACTCTCTTCTTGCAAATTTTTTCAGAGTTTGTGTTAAGATTAGATTTTATTGTATTCAACAAGTGATTATGAGTTTAGTGATTTATGACTTCTCTCATACTTCATTTGTTTGTTGTGGTTTTGTCACGGATTGCCAAATGGGGAGATTATTAAGACATATATGGAACTTGTTAGAACATATGTTATTGTAAATTGGCTAATCCTTTGACAAAATACACTTTACTTGTAATTATGTAGATCTAGGATGGGTTTAGTACTTCAAGAAACAAGAGTTCAAATCTAATATTGAAGCCATGCAAATCTGTTCAAGAAACAAGTGAAGAAGTGCTGTTTATTAAAACTCGACAGATAGCTCGACAGATAATATCTATCGAGGTTTAATAAGGAATCTCGACAGCTGCTCGACAAAAATAGTGTCTATCGAGAATTACGAAATTTAGATTTCCAGATCTGTTTTTCATGCATATCCAAGTTATTTGTGTAGGGTTTCTTTTCTCATAATCCTAGACATATATAAAGATTATTTTAAAGGCCGTCAAAGGTGATGAAAAGGTTGTTGCAAATTGTTGTTGCATGCATATTGTGACCGAAGACAATTGCTTTAGTTCATCATATTCATTGTAGAAGTTACTGCGTTTCTGCGTCGAGGGTTTTGTAACCAAGGAGTTTCTTAATCTTCATTGTTGGATGAACTGAAGAACTTTGCAGCCAACATCTTTTTTAAGTTGGTGTGTTAGTCACGTACTTGGATCCATGCAGCAATTGGTTAGTCATGTACTGGGAGCCATGCATTGAAAGGAGAGATTGTTACTACATTGCAAGTCCAATTGGGTATTGGGGTAAGGATTCAATTGTAGATTGGTATTAGGTATTGAGATTTTTTTTACTTGTAATCGCTTGTTTTGATAATAGTGGATTCTTGGGAGTGGTGACCTTAAATTCACTCAGTGGAGTTTTGCCTTGGTGGTTTTTCTCATTCGTAAACAAATCACCCGTGTCAAATTTATTTTCTGCTACATTTAGTATAATTGATAATTTGTTTATACTACCATGCTTATTGCATGTAATTAAATCTAATTAATTCACTTGACTAATTAATTGATTAATTTACCAAAGGGGTCTGTGGGGGCCGATCGGTCACTAAAGTTATTAAAGTCAAGTTAATTGGGCCTGTGGCCCATCCGAGGATCCAAACCTGCCCGAGGAGGCCCATATCAGATTGAAGGGGTAATCAAACGAAGGGAAGAGTGAATATCACGAAAGGTGAGTTCAGTATTCGTTCAAGGACAAAACCCTTCTCGGCAATATGAGTCCGAGGACGATCAGGACGCCATCTTGTTACAAACATACCTTGGAGCTACGTCACCACTAAAGGTAAGATAAGGGGCCAAAGGTGAGAGAAAGAGAAGGCAAACAAATATATATGGTAACAGATGCCTCCACATTAATTGCCTCTCAACCAACTCTCTGGCCACATTAATGTGGAAGTGATGCATGAACAGTGATAAAGCAGCCTTACAGCTACTAGAAGGAGGTTCCAGAAGGTGTTAGATGAGACAGAAAGAGATCCCCTGAGCCCAACCTACACGTGTGTGGTGAAGATGGAATAAAGAGGGCGGTATATAACATGAAAGAAAAGCATGCAGAAAGAGGATTGGAAGATAGAGAGAAACAAAGAGAAGACTCAGGAAGAAAACTTGAAAAGAAAAGAACTGTATTTGTTTCAAAAAAAAACCAATTGTTGTATCAGCTCTGATCCATCTATAAACGTGAGATTGAATCTTTTTACTTTTACGGAGGTTAATCTAGTTCTTGAACACCCATGCTCTACAAATTATATTGTTTGGGCCTTTTAACGTACGAATCCAAGACTGGTTTTGGGATCGTTACAAATTGAGTCCTTACAGGGTCAATACATTCTTGGCTTATCAATATTCTTACCCATTTTTAATAAATTAAACAAATTAACAAAAAATCACTCCAAACAAACACGTAGAGATCTCCCTTCATATATTGGCCCTTAGTTTTTTATATTTTTATTATAATAGAACATTATACATGATGATTCCATCGTGTTATTTGTCCTTGTACAAAAGGTTAGGGATAAATTAATGTTGTCGTGGAGCGATTAGTGAAGTTGAGTCATGATTGCTGCAAGCAAAACAGGTATTTTTAATTATCTATTTGTTGAAGCAATAATTAAATATTTTGAAAAGAAATTATTAACCGTGAAATGGAGTTTGGGTGAAAGAAAAGTGAGGATGCTGACTGACGTGTGTACATGAGAGTCCACTTTGAAGTTGCCTGTACATTTTCCTCCGATGGAGAGAAGAAAAAAGAATACATTTGATTAATGATATATATATAATTATTGGTCTTTGATCTTCTAAAATTTTGCAATCACTAAAGATATAAAAATAAAAATAATGTAATCCAATGATGAATTTATCAAAATTCTTATCAATAAATCAACATCGAGTAAAATTGTAACCAAATTTTATCCAATTGAAATGGCATTTGTGTTATCAATCATCAAACAAAATTTCCCATTACCAAACAGCCAGAAAGAAGGCACTTAGTATGGTTGCAATGTCAATATCATTTGGAAAATTTGTGAAAACGTTAAGAACTTAACTTTTAGTTTCAGAAATGTCATTTTGTCCTTATAATTTGTGGTCCATAAACACAATTTAAATATCTATGTAATTTCATAAAAATAGTCTATGTAATCCTTTTTTTTTTAAGAAATATATAGAATCTTAATAGTTCATCTATTATTATAAAAATATTAAATAAAGCAATACTTTTTTTGATAACAAATAAAGCAATACTTTATATTAATATTTAAGATTAGATGTATATGGTGGATATAAAAAGTTGTGTATCATCATATATTTCAATATAGTACGGCTACTTTTCAAATTAATTCATCATGTAAATCAAGATTATCAAAGGATTAGACGATAAATAAAACAAGAATTAAACATAAATATAAAAAAGTATTTTTTTTAGTACTACTATTATTTTTGAAAATAGAAAATAAGTCCATAATATTTTCTCTACCTTCATGGAAGATAGTTGTAATAACTTATTCATTTTCTTCCGTTGTATCATTGTTTTAACGCAAAAAATAATTAGATACTAAAAGAGGTTTGGATATCAACATTAGCAAAAAAAATTATTATCTTATCCATTAATATATGCATTCTTACTTGTAAAAACCTACCCAGACGTTGTGAGAGAAATAACCACATAAGTTTAAGAATGAAGACACATTTGTTACACATACACACACACACACACATATATTAATATATGAGAGATTGATGTCTCATCCATTATATTTTGTTTAAAAAAAATGTAGTCTCAATCTCTTTCAATTCACGAGACATTCTTAATAGTTAATACCCTATGAACTGATAATGATATATTGAATCTAAATTCTACAACCTCCAAGTACACGTTACGTCTAACCAATAAACCCCTCGCCCAAATAGTCGCATGTGATGTGTGTATATGAGATAATCCATGATGACTCATAAGTCTCGAATTAGTTGATTTTCCATCATGAGTCCACATGGAGGTTGCTTTGCTTGTACATTTTCTCTCCAAAAGAAAAAGGAAAAAGAGAGCAATAGAAAAATTCATTCCTCATACATCATGCCAAAAGTCCCCAAAGAAAATAAAAGTTATAAACATCAAATTATTAATTTAAAAAAAAAAATAGGAGATCTTCTAAACATGTTTTGGTAGTATGTATATTAGACTTATGTAATTCAATTTAATTAATTGTCAATTACTGGTTAAACCAAAGGAAACTGTGACATTTTACGTGGAATGATCAGATCAAGCTCACATAACAAACTCAGCAAGGCGAATGAGTCAAGCCCCCATTACTTAGTAATAGTTCCCCCTTTTCTTGACAAGTATGCGGATGGAATACAGGAATAGACCCAATATAGTCTCCATTCCAACATTATCCAAATTCAATGTTCTGTGGATTGCTGAGAAATTGCCCCTTGGACCTACCAAAAATTAATGTATGAAGTTGTATTGTGTTGGAGCTACCAAAAATGGAAGTAATTGTGTCTGGTCATTGGTCATTGCACTTTAAATTTTTTTTTTTTTTTTAAAAAATATAATGAATGTGTTCTTACACTCTCGAATAAATAAATAAATAAACACCCTCCTTTTTAATATACAGGCTAAGTTCTACTACAATTGTGTGTGTGTATATATATATATTAATTGGATATTAACTAAGAGATTCCTATGCTCTTATAATCGTCAAATTAGTTATAATATCATATGTTGCAACTCTCCTTGAGCTTACACTGCCGCTGGCATGTTAGTCTAAGCGGGCCTGCATTGTAGAGTAGTGATTTTTAACCATTTCAAAAATAAATAAAATTATAGATTGCAGTGATTTTAACCATGTCAAAAAATAAATAAAATTATGGACCCCGTGAGTTTGAAATATTTTTCTTTTTAATTATCTTTTTTACTTATATATATTTTTAAAACCATAATTTATCTTCTTAATACAATTGTATTGTTTCTCACTTTTAATAAATTAAGAATTTAATAGAATAAAATAAATCAATCCAAACACACACATACGTATTAATGGAGCAATAATCAATTCTATTTTGTTACACTTTTATTGAAACACATATTTTGTTACACTTTTATTGTGTATTGCACACACACACAGATATCCCTTCATAACTTTGCCCTTAATCATTTATATTTCTATTATAATAGAAAATTGTACATGAAGATTCCATCATGTTATTTTCCTTTTTACAAAAAGTAAAAGGGTTTACCTCAAAAAAAGAAAACAAAAGGTAAAAGGGTCTTTTTAATTATATATCCGTTGGAGCAATAATAAAATGTTTTGAAAAGGGATAATTAATTCATGAGATGGAGTATGGGTGAAAGAAAAGTGGAAAGATGATCCTTCATTTTTTTTTGAATTGACTGACTTCATTTAATGATAAAAAAATTGATAATTAGCAAATCTAAAAATAAAGATAGTGTTATGTTTTGATAATAGAATAAATTTTAAATTACATAACTATCAAACAAAGACATTTGAGGTTTAAATGCCCCATCTTCCAACTATCAAATTAATATATTTTAAAAAAATTTATATAACAAAATATATCATCTCAAGGGAAAGGAGAGAATAGATAATGAAATTGATCATTTCAAGTTGTTGGGACCTTGGGGGTGAGGAGGGGAGAAAAAAAATTCAAGAAGACAATGATAATGATGTGCAAATGAAGCATGAAACTAAATTAGTTCACGTTAACAGGTGGTCTAAGAAATCAGGTTAAATAATCTTACATGTTCAATTATGAGTTTTTTTTTTTTTTTTTTTTTTGAGAAGGAGTTCAATTATGAGTTAAAATGGACATATTTTTAAAGAGAAAAAATATATATTACGTTTCAATAATTTATTGATCGTTATGCTGTTATGCAAAATTCAAAGCAGTTTTATATAATTTTCTTGATATTTGTACAGTAAACCCTTAAGCGGAAGTAACTATATTTTACTTAAAATTAACAAAAAGGCATTAAAAAAAAAAGTACAGAAAGATATAATGCTGTAAAGTTTGAAGTTTCAATAAAATATGCCATTTTCTTTTAAACTCTTTGGGTGGAAGTAAGGGCTAACTGTCCAATTATTCCAAAGTCTGGCTCTTAGTCTTTAACAATAATCACTTGAATTGAAATGAACAATGGAGTCAATAGAAAACTGCTGGAAAGTAATTTACATAGGAATTTATATCCCAATTGCCAGATTGTAACATTAGTCTCTCCGTTATTTTCTCGAATGCTTTCTTCTTCTTTTTCTCGTTGAATAGAAATGGATAGGGAGGATGACTTGAGTTTTTTCCGCATGCTTTCATCATTCTCACAATCAAGAAAAATTGTATTTGGCTCTTTGCAATAAATATGAATACATTTCATGGAAAATAAGTTTGATATTAGCAGTATTATTATCCACACACACCCAAAAAAAAAAAAAAAGGTTCGTTTAACAGTGAAATTGGGATAGCACTTGCCTTATCATTCATCACACGAAATTTCCCATTATCAAACAACCAGCAAGAAAGGTACCTAGTATGGTTGTAACTTGTAATGTCATTTACCCAAAAAAGAGAAGTATGGTTGAAATATCAAAATCATTTGCAGATTTGACTAAAAGTTAGGAATTCAATTTTAATTTTCAATAATGCCATTTTACCCTTAAAATTTGTGATTTATAAACACAGTGTAACATATTTATATTTTATACAATCTTTATTCTTAAAAGTTTATCTTTTATTCACTACAAAGAAAAGAAAAGAAAAGTTTATTTATTATTACACAAAATATTAAATAAGGTAATTCCCTATATTAATGATTAAGATTTAATAAATTTGTTACATACACAAAAAATAAAATAAATTTTGTGTACCATATATTTTAACAAAATACTGGAACTTTCTAATAAAATTCTGATGTAAACTAATTAAGGTAAATAGAAGATAATCTCATAATTATGAACCAATACTTACGCTCCATTTTAATGTTTTCTAGAATAAGTCATTTTTCCTAAAATTAATTTTTTGGAATACTATCTCATTTTCTTATATTTGGTAATGGCCTCAAAATGAGATAAAGTTATTTTTCAATAGTTTTCATATTACCTCTTAAACTCTTTTATTTAGTTTGATGTGAAAAATAATCTCTAAAATATAAGTAATATTTTTAATAGAATTTTTTGTTGACTAAAAAAAGTTTTTCTTTAAATTATTTTTTTAATACTACCAAATACAAGAAAACACAGAAAATTATCTTCACAATAGGTTTCCATCTAAACAAAAATATTAGGTCAATCTAATCCTAGCTGAAAATATTGAAGGTTTGTACTTCTCATAGAGGAAGACTTCTTGTTATAGCATCTTTCTTTCTTATTTCTTATTATTATTATTATTATTATTATTGTTGGTAAAATACATTTAATACCTTTGGGTCTAATGCCAACTAAGTCCAAATTTTTTAAATAGACCTACTTGGTCCTTAAATCCAACTTGGACCTTAAACCGTTACTAATTTTTCTCCTCTCTCATGGTGATTAAGGACCAATTTGGTCAATTTTGAAAAGTTTTGGACATGACTGATATTAGCTCAAACCTTAAAAGTATTAACTATATTTTTTCTTTTATCTTTTTTTTTTTTTTTTCAAGGCTAGAATCATATGTTAGCATATGATGCATAGAGATTCTTTATGCATTTTCCCTCAACAAAATGGAAAATGTTAGGACTACAACTTTTACTACAACTTATTCATATGGTAAGTTGCGAGTGATGGAGTAAAATTGATGGGTCTATGTGGATCCACAATTCCACTACTCACAACTTGTCACATAGATATGTTGTGTCAAAGTTATGGTAAAAGTTGGGTCTTAGCATTACTCAAACAAAATTCCTTCCTCATGTTTTAGGCTAAATTATATTAACCTCAAAAAAAAAATTATATATATATATATATATATATATATTGTTTAGACCCAAAAAAAAAAAAACTATCAATACCAAAAAAAAATTTCTATCGCATTCTGTACGCCAAAGAGAAAAGAAAAAGAAACCTGCTTGACCACGTGGATTCAAATCAAATGAGACTCGTAACTCCACAGCCTCCTGAAGGCGGCGGCGGTGGTTTCTCTGCTATTCTCAGTCTTCTTATCCTTCATCACCATCCTCGTCATGGTATTATATATCAAACTATCACTCTTAATATATAAATATTCCATCGCCACCGCTTTGTTCATCACTGTACCCTCACCAGTCACCAATCCATTACATTCTCTCTCTCATTGATTTAAATAGCGTTTGCTTTAGCATCTGATCACTCACATTATCTGTTTTATCATCTTATACGCCTTGATTTTCAGTTCTTAAAACTACGTTGATTTCAGCATTTTCTTCCAGCAATGCGCATTATCGTTTTGTGTGAGTTGTGATCCTGTTTCAATATCGATTCAACATTCGGCAGTACTTTTAATAATAATATCTATAATAAATCAAAAATTAGTGGAGGACTTTGTACTTTTTAGTCTGCTTTAATTAGTTTGGTCTCATTGGTCTATGTTTTACTTTTTTCTTCTTTTTCTAAGAAAACTGTAACTTTATTAAAAAAAAAAAAAAAAAAAAAAAAAAATTCAATACATCCTTAGCCAAAACGGACTCAACCATACTGGAATTTTCCTCTATTCATGTTACATGATTATCTATATTTATGGCATGTTAAGCCAAGATATGTACTAGGTGATTGCTTTAACATTGGAAATAAGTATGCGTTTGAACTCTAACAACTTGCTCCGTGTCCCTCAGTGACATTTTCAACAAACACTGCACTAGTGCTATGCAACACCCTAAAAGCATCAATAACAATATGTGAGTCACTCTCTACCACCAAATCTCTAATGTTGATGTCCCAAGCAAAACTTATCCCTTCCTCTAACACCTTTGCTTCAATCTCTAGAGGGCCTAAATGGGTATATAGTTTCTTACTCAAAGCAGCCTCCACCCTCCCTGTGTAATCACGTATAACAGCTCTTATTCCAACAAACTCGTGAGTGGCGAAAGTTGCCCCATCTACATTAAGCTTGAACCAAGGCTCAACCATAAGTGACCAATGCACTACGTCCTTGCCCGAATATTCTTAAGTTGGCGGTACTTGATTTGATGTTAAATATGACTTATTAACTAGGCATGCTTTATGTTTTTTTTTTTAAGAAGGAGCATGCTTTATGCTTGTTTAATAATTGAATTGATACTTCATATTTATTCTTCTAAAAATCTCTGGCTGTATTAATGTCGAACCAATAATTATTTTATGCATAGGATAAAGGGATTTACGTACAATACAGTAAGAGTGTAGATATGTATATTCAATTCATAAGATACCCTATTGTGTTGGATACATGGATTTTTTAAAAAACTAACTATAAATCCAAAACAATATTATTAGTTGGGCAACTTTTCAAACTATTTGTATTTCTAGCAATTCGAGTCTAATAGACTCGATTTTGCCATTTAAAAATGCACTTGAAAATTGAGTGTGAGAAACTCGAGTTTGAAAATCGAGTGTCTCACACTCGATTTCCAAGTGTATTTTCAAATGGCAAAATCGAGTCTATTAGACTCAAATTGTTAGAAATGCAAATAGTTTGGAAAGTTGCCCAACTAATAAAATAGTTTAAAGGATTTAGTTATTTTTTTAAAAAAAATCCTGGATACATGTCAAACATGAAAATGCTAAGAAAACTCCTGCATTGGTGTTAGGAGGAATATAATATAATTTTGTATTAATTTTATTTATTTATTTTAGACATGTTTTAAATTTTTTTGATAGTCGTTATTTATTTTGAAAACTAGAATCATATACTATATAATAAAAGTTGAGCTTAGAAGTCGTGGTTACGCCAACTAGCTGTACTAAATTGCAGAAATTTTTTTTAAATTTTTAAAAAATAAATATAATTTTTTTTTTGTACTTATCTTCTTCTCCTATAATTTCTAAATTGATAAAAATCTTAATTTGATTACAATCCAAACTCTTCATCTAATCCTTTTATTATTATAATTTATAAGTTGATAAAAAATTTTAATTTGATTACAATTCAAACTCTTCATCTAATCCTTTTTTTTTAATTATATTACTACGTGTAAAAAAAATTAAAAAAAAAAAAAAAACAACAACAACACAGTACACATAAAAAAATAAATAAATAAAAATCTTCATCTATTCCTTTTTTTTAATTTAAATTATACTCCATTATTACTTTGTGTAAAAAAAATAAAAAATAACATAATACCCAAAAAAAAAAAAAAAAAAAGCAACCTATTCAACAGAAAAATCTTCCTCTTCACACATGACTTTTTTTATAGATAATTATTGTTCATACTGATTTACCAAAAATGTTTTTGGATAAAGTTTTTTTTTTTTAAAAAAAAATTGTAAATAAGGTAATAAGTATTTGAGTTTAAAGTAAACACCTTCTCTTTCTTCTCCAAAAAAAAAATATATTTATATATAGTAAATGTTTGTTCTTCTAAAAAAACGTTTGTTTTTTTTTTTTTTTTTTTTTTTGGTTATAAAAAAAATTTCCTTTTTTCCATAAAAAATTATTTCTTTTTTCTTTCTATTCATATACCTTTTTTTTATTCCACTTTTTATGGGATTTATGAGATAGCAACAAACAAATTGATTAGAAATCTTAATTCCAATTGGATTTAAATTCTATATCAAATGAAACTCTACCTATATATATCCTTTATGAAGTGAAGTTTATTCCAATATGTGAATGCTTAAATCCTATGAGACGTATGCATTCTTTCTTCATTATTATTTTTTCATTTTTTTAAGCTATTTTTCTTTAACTTTAAAAAAATTAATAAAAACTTCTTACATACGTTTTAACCCAATTCATAATATTAAACTTTTTTACTCATTTATTCTCTACTACAATAATTGGTCCAGATTTTAATTACATACTCACACTTTCATCACTCAAAGTGATAGAGAAAATAAACAGGTTTATTCTTTATTCTTTTTCTAAATTTATATCTTAATTTATAATTTGTTTTAATTTCTTAATTTTAAATTATGAATAAGTTTGACTATATTCTTTATATTGAATGTAAATTGTTGTTTATAGGTTTTTGGTTGTGTTATATTCTTCATAAGAAAAGAAATAAAATAAAATAAAAGAGTTTATCTAAATTTGGCAACAAAGCTAAATAGATAAGCAAGAAATGTTTACTAATAATAATTTTATCAGTAACTTTTTATTAACGTTGTAAGGACACAATTTGACTCTCAAGCCCAAAAAAAGTATGAACTTAGGCCCAAAGAGCCCAATACAATGAATTTGTAGAGAATGAGTTAGAAAACTGGATTTTAATGAGTCAGACAATAAGTAAAGTGGATCCAGATGACAAAAAAATAAAGATAATTGGTCTTTGGCACAATCCGAGGAGATCGGTTCTTATATATTGATTCTCAAGTTTGATTACAAGTTTAGCTCTCAATTGCTACAGGATTTTTCTCTTAATTTCTCGATCCTTTTCTCTCAGGGCTTCCTCTCTATTTTATACTATCCTCCTTTCTTTATTTCTGCCCTCCACGTGTAAATCAAATTGTTGATCCTGATCCCTGTCACATCAGCCATCTCCTAAAGTCTTTGGGGAGTAGCTGTAAGGCTGAAATCTACTGTTCAGGTATCACTTCCTCATTAATGCGGCCAGAGAGTTAGCTGTAGAGCATTTAATGCGGTGGTAGCAATTTTCCCTTAAATATTTCCCAACTCCCATTTGTCTTGTACATTCACAGTGCATATCCTTATCAATAGAACTTCCTGGAACGTCATTCTGGATAACATAACACACTTTCCAACCTCCACCTCAATCGTTAGCTGAGGAAATACTCCTCCTCGGCTTACTTCCCCCATCTTTCATAGTCATAGCTTGCTCGTGAAGTTCAAAGTCTTACATCTTCTTTACTGTTGATCTGTCCTCGGACTACTAAGCCTCATCGACCAAGCCCAAGGCCCAACATATATTTTTGGGCCCCTTGTCCATACAATAGCCCCTCAAAATTCCGGTTTTCTCCTCCTATCCGAGGATAAAAATGGGGTTTTGACTTTGGAGAATTAAATCCATTTGTTTCTCTGATTTCCACACGTGAGAGCATTGCTTCGCTTGTCTCGTAACTATTCCTGACGCTTCAGAGTTCGCGATGTCTCATTAAATGCTCCAGGCGGCGCTTTGTTCCCTGCATCCTACGGTGAGATGTAAATCCTACGGCTGGAGTTTCTCCTCAAATTTTGGGCGAGATAACTCCCACTCAATTCCGCCTTCAATATAAGGTGCCTGGGGGGAGTTATTTCTCCTCATTTTACAAATTTTCAAGCTCTCCACAAGTTCCAAACTCTCAAACTTTCAAGGCTTCCCAAGTTTCTAAATCTTTCAAGATCTTTTCTTAAAAAAAAAAATTAAATCTTTAAAAGGTATAAGAATCAACACACATGCTTATTCTCGTAAGTTTCTTCTTTTTTAGGTTCTTTTCTCCTCGGCCAGTTTCCTCGGCCTTCTATTCTTTGTTTCGTTTCTTTGAAAACTTCTTTCGCATCCTTTTAGCTCACCTAGATGGGTAGATTTAAACATCTTGTAAACTCTCCCGCCGGTATGGAGGGCTTCAATGCTAAGTACCTCATTCTGCAGGGAGTAGCCTTGCGGTATTGTGCTCTAGACCGGATAGTTACAGATAGAAATGAATGGGAGGTTGTCATTCCTATGACCACTTACATAGAAGGAGGAATGATGCTTCCTATGGGTAGGGTAACCCGAGAATATTTACTTGCCCATAGGTTGTGTCCCTATCAGTGTGCACCCAATCTCTTTAGGATTCCTGGTAGTGTAGATGCTCTCAACGAGCACATGGCGCTAAACCTCACTTGGCACGACATCGTCTGGATGTACAAGTGCCACCTGCTTGGAGAGGCGGGATACTATCTTAAGTCTAGATCCTCAGTGGTCAGGCTTATCTCGTGCCTCTCTAAATCCAACAAGGGTATGAAGAATGACTTCCTAATAGCCTCAGGGGATTGGCACGACGGTCTTCACTGCCCTGTTCGAAAGGGAGAGCCAGGTGGGGTGCCTTAGACTTAGGTTTCCCTTTTTTCTCTTCACATGGGCATTAGTTTGACAATTTCACCACTGTCTTTTTTCTTTGAGTATCATGTTTACTTCTGATAGATAGCTCTGTTATCCTAACCATGTTTTTGCTTCTCGGATGTTTTTGCAGATAAAAGATACATAGGCCCTAACCGCAATCTCGTCAACTTTACCGGTCTTAACAAGGTGCTAAGGTCAGAAGTGTTCGTGAGTGAAAACAGGCGATTGTGAGCCGTCCATTTAATACTTGACTTCAAGCCCTTGTCAAATCAATTCCAGGACGTGGGCCAAGCGATAAGGGCAGGAGATCCTCAACTAGCAAGGATTGACGTTTCGGTGCCTGGTTTTCTAGCTTGAGAAGACCTCATACTAGTTGAATTGCCTCTCCACCACTCTTCCCGTGAAGTAGCTGCCCTGAGGGAAGAAACAGCCTCCTCACGCCTGTCCCTAGAGGCTAAGATTGACCAATTCCACATCAAAGAGGACAAGGAGGAACAGGGAGAACCTATAATCCATCTCCCAGATTCCGAGGACGAACTAGACAGGCACTCCATTGCCCAATCTCCCCAGCTCGTCATTGCATGTGTTGATAGCGACCTCGAAGAGGAAGAGGAGATGCCGCTGGACAACAAAAAGAAAGGATTACATGACCTCCTGAAGGGTAGGGGGTAAGCCCTAAGGACGCCTTAGGATCCCAACTCCCTCCTACACTTCCCCCTCCCCTTCCTCCTTCCACAGTTGGCTTGCTCCCCATCCCAAACTTGAAGAAGAAAAGGAAAGAGAAAGAGACTGTCGATGAGGGGGAGCTGATCCCCGAGAAAGAGCCCAAGCAGCAAAAGACAACTAAGGACAGAAGGCGGGCCTCCTCGATGGAAAGTAGGGAGGCCGAGCATTCGGCCGACATGCGCCATCCAACTTGGAACCCCAAGTTAGAGTTGGATGGTGCAGCGTTGCCCTAGAACTCCTCCATTAGGGAGTTCCAGAGAGGCTACTCCTACCATGTGGTCGAGGCTCTGAAGCATCCTCTCCTTCTCCCCAGGGATATGGATGCTCTAAAACATATGAGGCAACCGGAGCTTTTCTTGTCCCTGAAAAGGGACTTAGCCATGGTGAGCTCCTTAGCACTCTTTATCAATAGTGATTCCCTTTTTTTTCTTTTCTCTTTTCTCCTTCTTTTTCTTTTATTTTTAAACATATTCTTTTGCGGCTCATATGCAAGCTATCCTAGAGGTTGTTGTGGCTGAGGAATGGGTCAGGGACATGCGGAATAAAGCTAGGGTTGAGGCCAATCTCCGCGTCGAGACTAATAGGGCCTTGGGCGCCGCCAAGCAGAAGAACCAAGAGCTTACAACCCAGCTAATAGCCGAGGAGTGGACACAAGGAGTGCTGAGGCCGGTCTGCAAAATGCCCAGGACTAGGCTGAAGACCAGCACAAAAAACTCTATCACACTGAGATAGAGTTGGCCACCCAGAAGCAATTGGTCTTGGAGTTAAAGACAGATTTGCAAAAGGCTAAGGAAGTAGCTTAGACGGCCAAGGAAGCTGCTGAGGCTTCGAAGTTGGCATCCTACAACCGTGGGATGGAGGAAATCGAAGTTCGGCTGGCGGAGGAGCTGGCGGAGGTGTGCAGAGACTACTGCAAAGAGGTGTGGGTGGAGGCGCTCAACCGAGCAAGGGTCCTTGCTACCTCCGAGTGGAGGCTCGCTGCGAACATATTTTATCCCAAAGACATCTGAGAAGTTCTAGCGGTGCTCCCTCCTCCCACTGTCTTTGCTCCCCCCCTCCCCTTGGAGCAGCCTTCCACCACCTCCTAGACCTTTCTTCCTCCTCCTGAAGTCTTTAAAGGGCCTAATAAGGCCGGTAACCAAAGCCAGGAGGTTGAGGTGGCTAAGGGCAAGGAGGCTGGCCAGGGGGATCCTTAGCCCAAGGATAAAGGCAAGGGCAAGGAGGCCAAAACCCTGCTAGAAGCCAAAGGTAAAGAGGCTGCCCCTAAGACAAAGGATGTAAACCCCAAAGCCAAGGATGCTGCTGCTAAGGCCAAAGATGCTGACTCTAAGGCTAAGGATGCTGCTGCCAAGGCTAAGGACGCTGACCCCAAAGATGACCCTCCCCACGCCAAGGCATAGCTTTAGGAATTTTCCTTTCTTTTTCTGTACTCTTTTTGTTGTTGTGGCAGTTAGCCACTGTTTATAATGTACCTTCCTTTTAATCAATGAAAAGAATTCACTTTTTATTTTATGAATCTTTCTTTTTCCTTGTAACCTTTTATTCTCTGATTGGTGTAGTTACTGTTTTGCCTTCTGATGAGACTTAAGACTGATAAGGTTGCTAACAGTAGTGAATTGTTACTACCCAAACTTTAGTAAAAATTAACAGTAATGCATTGCCGCTAATTCAGATAAATTAAACATGTATAAATAGTAAAGAAAATTTTCACATGTTTGCACTGAGCAATGAGCCACCCACAAGGAAGGCTAATCCTTATGGAGATGAACAAAACACTTAGGAGAAAAATATCTGAGGGACCTGACATAGCCCTAGTTTTGCTCAATACTTAGGCAAATAATCAAGGATATTAACTTACCTAAGGCAGGTGATCCGAGGAGCCAAGTGTAACCAGGGGTTCGTTTTAATACTTAGAAAAATAAATAGAGAGTATTAATTTACTCAAGGCATGTGGTCTGAGGAGTCAGGCATAACCAAGGTTCTATTTTACACTTAGTAAGGTGAACTGAAGTATTAATTTACCCAAAGTATGTGGTCCAAGAAACCAGGCATAACTAAAGTTCTGTTTAATATTTAGTAAAATGAACTGAAGTATTAATTTATCCAAAGTATGTGGTCCGAGAGACCAGGCATAACTAAGGTTCTGTTTAATACTTAGTAAAGTAAACTGAAGTATTAATTTACCCAAAGTATGTGGTCCAAGAGACTAGGCATAACTAAGATTCTGTTTAATACATAGTAAACTGAACTGAAGTATTAATTTACCCAAAGTATGTGGTTCGAGAGACCAGGCATAACTACGGTTTTGTTTAATACTTAGTAAAATGAACTGAATTATTAATTTACCAAAAGTATGTGGTCCGAGAGACTAGGCATAACTAAGGTTATGTTTAATACTTAGTAAAATGAACTGACAATATCAATTTACCCAAAGTATGTGGTCCAAGGAGCCGAGCATGACCAAGGTTCTGTTTGATATTTAAAGAGATGTCATGAAGTATTAATTTACCCAAACCATGTGGTCCGAGGAACCAGGCATAACTAAGATTTTGTTTAATACTTCGTCAAATAATACATAACGCATAAAGTCATTAATAAAAGTATGGTAGAAAAGACTTTCATTAAAAATAATACCTACACAGGTTATTTACATTCCAAGGGCGTGGGATAATATGTTCATCTAAATCTTCCAGATAGTATGCACTTATTCCAGCCACTGAGGTGATGCGATATAGCCCTTCCCAGTTAGGTCCTAACTTTCCCTAGGCTGGGTTCTTGGTAGTACCAAAAAATTTTCTCAACACCAAGTCTCCAAGCGCTAGTGGCCTTGACCTCACATTGGAGTCGTACCTCTACTTGAGCTTGTGTTGATAGGACGCCAGCAGAACCATAGCATTTTCTCTTCGCTCTTCAATTAAATCTAAACTCTTCTCCAATAGCCCATCATTGCTGCTCGGAGTAAAAGAGCTTGTTCTCAGCGTTGGAAATCTTGTCTCTAGAGGAATCACAGCCTTGACCCTATAAGTCATTAAAAAGGACGTCTCCCCTGTGGACCTATGAGGTGTAATCCAATATGTCCAAAGGACGTGTGGCAACTCCTCCACCCACTTTCCTTTTGCATTATCCAGCCTCCTTTTAAGCCCGCTCACTATGACCTTATTGACAGCCTCGGCCTATCCATTCCCCTATGGATATGCCGAGGTAGAATATTTATTTGTTATGTCCAGGTCATAGCAATACCTCTTGAAAGCTTTGCTATTGAATTGAAAACCATTGTTCGAGATGAGTGTACGAGGGATTCCAAACCGAGTGACAATATTTTTTCAAATAAATCTCTTGGCATCCATTTCTTATTCCCTACTACCTTAGGGAAAGGCCCTACAATATCCTAGCCTCATTAAGCAAAAGGTCAAGGGCTGGACAGAGGATTAAGGACACCTCCTGGTTGGTGAATGTTTGGGGCAAACCTTTGGCATTGGTCGTATTTCTTCACATACTCTTTTGCTTCCCTTTGCATATTTGGCCACCAATATCCCTGAGTGAGGGCCCTGTGAGATAAGGATCTACCTCCAATATGGCTTCCACAAGTCCATTCATGTAACTCTTCAAGGAGTAGTTCTACTGCTTTAGGGTATATGAACAGCAAATATGGCCCGGAAAAAGAGCGTTTGTATAACGTTTGGTCCTCGGATAGCCAAAATTGAGAAGCTTTTCTCTACACCTTGTCAACCTCTGATTTATCCTTGGGCAAGATGTCCTCCTTGAGGAACAAAATTATGGGGTCCATACAGCTAGGTCCCCTAATTTGATGGATATGGACCACCTCACTCTTCATCTCAATAGGCTTACAAAAGTCTTCAACAAGGATAATCCGAGGCAAGCTCTACGTCGAGGAGGTTGTAAGCATAGCCAGAGAATCAGCATGGGTGTTTCCACTTCTAGGGATGTGTTGCAAGCTGAAAGATTCAAACCCCAACTGCAAATGCTTAACCCAACTTAAATATTCTTGCATTCTCGTGTCCCTAGCCTCTGGCTCTACTTTTATTTGACCCACCACTAACCTTGAATCTGAGAAGACCTCCATTGCTTTTCCTTCCATTTTTTGAACCATAGTCATCCCTACCAATAGAGTTTCATACTCAGCCTCATTGTTTGTGATCGAGAAGCCTAATCTCAAGGATTTCTCAATTGTGATCCTCTCGGGAGATATCAGAACTGGCCTCACTCCAGATCCCCTGTGATTTGCTACACCATCAACGTATACCTTCTAGGATAAAGGCTCTTGTAAGGAGACAACGCCAACCTATTTTCCATCCATGTCCTGTTTCTCCATTCTCTCCTCTACTGGGGATTCAACAAACTTGGCCACCAAATCAGTAAAGACCTGACCCTTGACAGAGGTGCGAAGCATGTACTTTATATCAAAAGCCCTAATATTATACCCCACTTGGCAATCCTTCCAATGTAATCAGCATTCCGAAGAAGTGATTTAAGCAGAAGTTGACTTAAAACAATAATTGTATGGGATTGGAAATAGTGGGGAAGTTTACGCGTAGCATGCACCACTGCCAAAATGGCCTTCTCCAGTGGTAGGTAACGGACCTCAGTCTCATGTAGTGACTTTCTCACATAATAAACTGGCATCTGTACACCACTATCAACCCGTACAAGCACCAGGCTCACTGTATAGGAAGCCACAGCAATGTAAGCAAACAGCACCTCATCCATCTCGAGCCTTGACGTAATGGGTGGCCGAGATAAGTATTCCTTCAACTGCTGAAAGGCCAAGACACACTCCTCGGTCCATTTAAATCCCTTCCACTTGTTCAACAACTGGAAGAAAGGCCTACACCTGTCTACTGACCAAGAAATTAATTGGTTTAGAGTAACAGTCATTCTTGTCAACTTCTGGACCTCTTTGGGACTTTGAAGTAGCTATAAGTTGTTAATCACTTTAATTTGGTCAGATTTGACTTCAATTCTATGATGGGTAACCATGTACCCCAAGAACTCCCCTGATCCGACACCAAAAGAGCATTTAGAAGCATTAAGTCGCAGCTTATGTCTCCTCAAGATCCCAAAGATATTCTCAAAATAGTTAATATGCTCGGATTCCAGCTTACTCTTAACCACCATGTCATCTATATAAATCTCAATGTTTTTTTCTAGTTACGGCTCAAACATCTTGGTCATCATCCTCTGATAAGTAGACCCTGCGTTTTTTAGACCAAAGGGCATCACCTTGTAGTGGTAATTCCCAGTAGGAGTGACAAAAGCTGTCTTCTCCTGATCATCCAAAGTTAGAGGTATCTGATGGTATCCTTTAAAGGCATCCAGGAAGCCCATCCGAGAATGGCCTACAATGGCATCTACCAACTAGTCTATTCGAGGCATGGGAAAAGGGTCCTTGGGGCAAGCTTTATTCAGATCTGTGAAGTCCACACATACCCGTCATTTTCCACTCTTTTTCTTCACTACCACTGTATTGGCCAGCCACTCAAGGTAGAAAAATTCCTTAATAGCCTCAGCCTACTTAAGCTTGTTCACCTCTTCCTTGACAGCGTCAGAATGCTCTTTAGATGAGTGCCAAGGTAGTTGCTTCCTAACTAGGGTAGCTGAGTTGACATTCAGATGATGGAAAATGAAGTCTAGATCCATCCTAGGAGCTTCGTAAGTATTCCATGCAAACACATCAATATTCCTCCTTAGAAATGCTAACAGCTCTTCCTTCTCTCGAGGAGGCAACTGAGCTCCGACCTAAAAAAATCTTTTCCAGATCGCCATCTATAACAATTTCCTCCAACCTCTCACATTTTGCCCCTTCCAAAACCGTATCTGTAGATAGGACCGAAACCCTTGATTGCTATGAGCCCCTCCCTCAGTAGAGGCCGAAGACTTAGCTTCGAGTTAATGCATAATTGCAGCCACCAGGCACTGCCTAGCCATGGATTGACCTCCAACAAGCTCTTCAATCTGGTCCTCCTACGGATATTTCACCTTCAAATGCAGAGTTGAAGATACGACCCCTAGGGCATGAAGCTAGGGACTAGTCACAATGGCCGTGTAGAGAGAATAAGTATCAACCACAATGAAGTCCACCTCCACTACCTCTGAACTTGCTTGCACGAGTAGTCTAATCTGACCCCTCGGAATGACAACTTTCCCATCAAAGCTCACCAAAGGTGAATCATAGGTTGTTAAGTCCTCAAGTTTTAAGTTCAGCCCTTTGTACAAGTCAGGATACATAATCTCCGCTCCACTGCCCTGGTCTACCAACACCCTCTTCACATCATAACCTCCTATCCTGAGCGTGACCACTAAGGCATCATCGTGTGGCTGTATGGTTCCAATCTTGTCCTCGTCTGAAAAGCTCAACACCGGTTAGATCTCCACTCTAGCCCTCTTCGACTCAGAATTAAAGTCCTCGGCGGGTAGCCATGTTATAGAAGGATGAGAACTAGTTCTGCCAAGAGCAGTAAAGATGACATTAATTGTGCCCAAAAATGGCCTTGAAGAAGCATTCCCTTAAGCCATCGACCCTGCATGGTCTCCCTAAACATTAGGCCGATACAAAAACTGTTGTAACCTTCCATCTCTAACTAGTTATTCCAAGTGATTCCACAAAGTTCTACAGTCCTTGGTGGTATGTCCTCTCTCCTGATGGTACTGGCAATGAAGACTTTGATTGCACCTTATAGGGTCTCCCCCTATCTTGTTTGGTCATTTGAAGTATGGCTCATTCTTGATCTTCTCCAAGACTTGATGTACTAATTCTCGGAACACCGTGTTAACCACCTGAGGAGCCGTAGACCCAGATTGGCAGCAAAATCTCTTTGGGGCCTATTATTATTGTATCTGTCCGACTTGAAATCCCTCCTGTCTTGAGGGATAACCTTAGCCTTTCCCTTCCCTTGCTGCTGGTCTTCCTCGACCCGCTTGTATTCGTCAATACGATCCATAAGCCGATGCACACTCTTTACTGGCTTCTTGGTCAAGGACTTTCTCAAATCATGCTCGGCAGGCAAGCCGACTTTAAATGTCCTTATAGCCACGTCATCAAAATCCCCATCGATCTCATTGAATATCTCCCAGTATCCGTCCGAGTATGTTTTCGGGGTCTTCCCTTCTTACATGGACATGGATAACAGGGAATCCAAGGGCCGAGGAACCCTACTGCACGTGATAAAATGAGATCCAAACGCCCGGGTGAGCTCCTTAAAGGAATCAATGGAACCTACACATAGGCAATCAAACCACCTCATCACCACAGGCCCTAAACTGGAAGGGAACACCTTGCACATCAAGGCCTCATTCTTGGAGTGCACAGCCATTCTCTGGTTGAAATGGCTTACGTGCTCCATAGGGTCTGTTCGACCATTGTACATGGTGAACGTGGGCTAGGTGAACCGCCGAGGAAGTCTCCCTCCCTCAATTCTACGCGTGAAAAGTGATTTGGAAATTTGGTTGAGCGCTCTGCTTATCGCATCATTTCCCAAGCCTATGGAAGATGAATTCCTTCTTCTGCACTCATAGTAGTAGTCCTCATCATACGAGAAAAACTCACTAGGAAGAATCCTTGATCTGCGTCTATAACTGCCACCCTCTTCATCGTCAGAAGAGAAGTCAGAATTGGAGGGAATTCACCTTCGCCATTCGTGGCACAACTTCCTTTTCAAGTGATCAATTTCCAATTGCATGGCCTTGGTATTTTTCTTATGAGAAAGGTGGCTCCTACTTCGAGACTGGCTCCTGCTAGTATGGGTGGTATGCACACTAACCTTCTGGTCCCTTCTGAGTTCAAGATTAACGAAATGATCTTAACATTGGGACCCAATAGATTCCTCCATATTCAGACCTGAACCTGCCATAGTTAGACGTAAAAATCACTACCGCACCAGAATTTCCCACAGACGGTGCCAATTGTAAGGACACAATTTGACTCTCAAGCCTAAAGGAAGTATGAACTTGGCTCAAAGAGCCCAATATAATGAATTTGTAGAGAGTGAGTTGGAAAACTGGATTTTAATGAGTCAGACAACAAGTAAAGTGAATCCAGATGACAAAAAATGAAGATAAACTGGTTTAATCTAAAGAAAATTGTCCTCAACACAATCCGTGGAGATTAGTTCTTATATATTGATTCTCAAGTTTGATTACAAGTTCAGCTCTCAATTGCTACAGTATTTTTCTCTTAATTTCTCAATCCTTTTCTCTCAAGGCTTCCTTTCTATTTTATACTATCCTCATTTCTTTATCTCTACCCTCCACGTGTAAATTAGATTGTTGATCCTGATCCCTGTCACATCAACCCTCTCCAGAAGTCTTTAGGGAGTAGCTGTAAGGCTGAAATCTACTGTTCAGGTATCACTTCCTCATTAATGTGACCAGAGAGTTAGCTGCAGAGCATTTAATGCGGTGGTAGCAACTTTCCCTTAAATATTTCCCAGCTCTCATTTGTCCTGTATGTTCACAGTGCATATCCTTATTAATAGAACTTCCTGGGACATCATTCTGGACGACAGAACACGCTTTCTGACTTCCACCTCGTTAGCTAAGGAAATACTCCTCCTAGGGATGGCAATGGGGCGGGGCGGGGCCGAAGGATGGGGTCTTCGTCCCCGCCCCGCATGGTTTTGTCTTGCCCCATCCCCGCCCCGCCCCGCATGACGGGGAATACTTTCTCACCCCATCCCCGCCCCTTGAGGCCCCACGAAGCCCCGCCCCACCTCGTAAAACTCTACTTTTTGTTAATTTGCCCTACAACTAGTACAATTTTTTTAATGAAACCTATTTCATTAATAAAAATATACTTGAAATTATAACTAAATTTATCCCATCAAATCAAATCAATTTTTAGAAAAAATTGAATAATATATCCAAATGTTTAACAAGACAATCATTAAAAATAAATAAATAAATAAAAATCTCATAGTATAACACATAAAAAAATAAAGGCAGAATCATATTGGATAGAATAAAATATGCTAATATTAATATGTTTGTTTAAATAGTAGGGTTTTAGGGTATGAAAAATTTACAATTATAACCTTTAGTAACGCGGGGTGGGGCAGGGACGGGGAGGGGCGGGGCGGGGTGGGTCTAAAAAGCCTAAACCCATCCCCGCCCCGCCCCGTGGTGCGGGGCTAAAATCTTGCCCCATCCCCACCCCACCGCCTTTGCGGGGCGGGGAAAACCCGTGCGGCGCGAAGCGGGGAGGGGCGGGGAAAAATTGCCATCCCTTCCTCGACTTACTTCCCCCATCTTTCACAGTCATAGCTTGCTCGTGAAGTTCAAAGTCTTACATCTTCCTTACTGTTGATCTGTCCTCGGATTATTGAGCCTCCTCAGCCAAGCCCAAGGCCCAACATATATTTTTGAGCCCCTTGTCCCTACAAACATGATATTTTTAATATTAAAAAAAAAATTTGAATAGAGAGATAATTTATTAACGTGATTTAAACTCTACTAAAACTTTTTTTAGGGATTGGTTTAAAAAAATTTCAAAATAATTTTCTCATTATTAACTACTAGGCGCTAAATTCTAACTACCAAAATCCACAATTGAAATACTAATACGTATAAGATACCACTTCCAAAGATTAATATCTTAGCTATTATATATTATATGCTCACTTTTTCTTTTTCTTTTTTTTCAAAAGAAGCGTTTCTCTCTCTCCCTACAAAACAACTGGATTATAAGAAGAATTAGCTAGACAGGGGTAAGACTATATACCACCTTTTTTCTATAATAAATGTTTAATTCGGATAATTTTTCATGCATATACACATGTTACACAAAGGGATTATAACAAGAATTAGCTAGACAGGGGTAAGACTACACCACCTCTTTTCTATAATAAATGTTAAATTCAGATCATTTTTCATGCATATACACACACATGTAGCATGCAACACACAGGACTTAAACTTGGTAGGGTGAAACTCACTCAAGTTTCAGCGTCGTCTTGTATGCTTTCAAGAACAAAAATTAAATTCTCATGTGAGTCTCTCTCTTCTTCAAATTTTTAAATGTTTAATAATCTAGATTGTTCTTAATTATTGAATTGAGGTTTCTACTTAAATGTGATTTCAATTATTATTTTGGATAGCTTTTAACTATTAAATTCAAGGGTTTTCCTTTTAAATATATGTGATTAATTGAGCCTTAAAGTTCAACGTATTATAGAAAATCATTATATATGTGTGTGTGTGTGTGTGTGCGCATTTTATAATACCTTAATCTGACACAGCATACATTCATTATATAACTTAAAAGTAAAATATTCATTTATTTTAAGTAAATTAATAAAATAATTATTTACATATGAATTTTGATTAAGTCGTGCATCGCATGGGCATAATGCTAGTTAAACATAAAATAAGCCTAGAATATACTAGAGATATTAATTAAATGTTGAATTCCTAGTATTATATACATATCGATTGTATCTTAATTTTTCATGAATTGTGACCCAGCCAACCCTCCTAATTTCCACCCTTACTTTTTATCAATGAGACATTCTTAATTAATACACTATATTAAATATATTGAGTCTAAATTCTAAAACCTCAAAATACTTGACATATATGACGTGTGTATGCGTGAGAATATATGAGATAATTTATGATGACACAAAAACCTCCTATTGGTTGATTTCTGGGAGGTTTTGTGCAGAACAGATTCACATGGTGATTCAAAATAGTAAGTTAGGAACGGTTTGAAAGAATTTAGAAAAGTAGCATCTCGAGTTTTTAAAACTCGAGATCCATATTAGAACTCGAGTGCTAAAGACTCGCGTTCTGAGAGGGAAAATGCCACATAGATCTCGAGTCTTTAAGACTCGAGTTTTATGCAAAAAAATTCACCTATAGTGGCGTTTTTAAGCTTTACAGTGACGTTTTAAAGCCCTATAGCAGCGTTTTCCTGCAAAAAAAATTTTGTAAGTACCAGGTTTAGGTTGCCCTATAGTGGCGTTTTTAATCCCTATAGTGACGTTTTAAAGCCATATAGGGGCGTTTTTTTGCAATTTATGGAAATCGAGTCTTTAAAACTCGATTTTCAGCGCAATTTTTTTTCTCCAAATCGAGACTTAAAAGCTCGAGTTCCATCTGGAACTCGAGTTTTAGATACTCGAGATGTTATTTTTCAAAATTGTTTTGAAATATGACAATTAACTAAATTTTTTAATATTTATTGTTATTTTAAAAAAAAATTCTTGATTTCTGTCATTAGTCCACGTGGAGATTACCTGTACATTTTCTCTCCAAAAAAATAAAAATTTCCTTGGTCATGTATGACACGAAAATAAAAGCTATAAAAGCACAAGTTCCATTGGCATTCTCCACGGCAGACTTGACTGACACAGACCAATTGCCAATAACCAGCCGCCATTATGGATTCAAATCAACCGAGACCTGTAATTCCACAGCCTCCTCAAGCTGGCGGCAGCGGCAGCGGCAGCGGTTTCTCTGCAATCCTCACAGTCTTCTTACTCTTCATCGCCATCTTTGCCATGGTACGTATTATATATCAAACTATATCAACTCTTAACACAATATATACATATTCTACCGCCACCGCTTTTGTTCTTGATCGCCATCTTCATTATCGTCATCATATTCTTTCTCATTGATTTCAATAGCGTGCGTTTGCTTTAGCATCTGATCCTTCACATTTTTTGCATTATCGATTTGTTTTCTCCAGTAATGACATTCGGCAGTGTTTGGTTAAAATTCAATTCATCGTACTCTTAACAATAATATATATAATGAATCAAATTAGTGGATGACTTTGTGCTTTTAGTCTGCTTTAATTAGTTTGGCCTCATTGGTCTATGTTTTACTTGATTTGATGTTAAATATGACTTGTTAGCAAAGTATGATTTGATGTTAAATTGCTTTGTGTTTGTTGTTTAATAATTCAATGATTGAATTGATGATTCATAATTGTATACTTCTAAGCAAAGAAACCCATAGTCCAAAATCTCTTTCTTTTTTTTTCCTTTTTTCTTTTTTTGAGAAACATCCCCCTCGAGGTAATGATTTTATTAATGCATCCTTAAAAGATCAAGTTAATAAACATCAAGAACATCTGGAGGAACAGACTCCATCCAGACAAAAAAAGGATTTCTTATAGCCCGTCTAGCAAGTTTGTGGGCAACACAGTTCCCTTCCCTATGAATGTGCTTAACTGAAATAAAGGAAAAGCTAGAAAACAAAAGTTTAATATCTTGTAGTACATGACCCATATAAGAACAATCCATATAGTCACCAAGAATAGCCTTAATAACCGTTTCAGAGTCACCCTCCATAACCACCTTGTCAAACCCAAGTTCCTTTGCAAACACCAAAGCCTGACGAGCCGCTAACACTTCCACCATCTCCACCGAAGCAGGTGATGGAATTTGTTATGAAAGAGCAGCCATAACTAATCCTTGCTCATTCTGGATTATCACACCGATGCCAGCTAGTCCATCCTGTGAGAAGATTGTGCCGTCAAAGTTCGCCTTCACACATGGCGCAATACGAGGCCTCCATTTAACTGCATGGGCTGTCCTTGGGATCACAGTATAAGTGGGGCGAAGTTGCTGGAATTCTTGAAGCGCACCATATGCCTTGGAAGTAATCTGATAGACTGGTAAAATAGGCTCTCCCACACGGGCCTTGTTTCGACGCTGCCAAATTTCCGATATCATCATAACAAATAGCTCCAGTGAGGACTTATCTGTTGACGCACGCTCAAGAACCTCAAGAAAACTGGAACTGAAGCCCGTTTCTGTCACTAGCTTGCTAAAGCTCACTTTCCACACATCTTGTAGGATCGGGCAGGACCAAAGGGCATGTAGCGTGTCCTCTGGCTGTACCTTGCATTCCGGGCACATTGCATTAGTTAAAATGTGTCTATAAACCAAATTCATCCGTGTAGGAAGAGCATTTCTCCCAGCTCGCCATACAAGAGATTTTACACGGTTTGGGACACGCATTTGCCAAATAGCCTTCCAAACCGATGAGGTAAACCCATCATTTGTTGCTCCATTCATCTTTGTATCCTCAAGTTCCATTAGACGATGGTAACCTAACTTAACCAAGAAAACTCCATCATGGGTATAAGGCCAAAAAGGAAGGTCCGTTTGATCAAACAAACTGAGTGGGATGGCCTTGATGGTTACTGCCTTATCAGGTAAGAACAATCTGTCAATCTCTGCCACTTTCCAGCACCTATCATCATGGTTAATTAGGCTATAGACCAAGGCATTTGCATGGCTCTCAGAGACAGGGGAGAGGACTTTGCCTTGCTGAGACCCAGGCAGCCAAGCTTCATGGAAAATTCGCACCTGAGAACCATTCCCACTCCTCCACTTCAATCCACACTTAATGAGTTCTCTACCCTTCAAAATACTCTTCCAAGCAAAAGACCATTTATTGTCCTTAGCATCAAAAATTGGCCCATGTGGGAAATATTTTGATTTAAAGAACCTGAAAAAAAGGGAGTCTTGATTTTTTAATAGGCGCCACACTTGCTTGGCTAGCATGGCGTCATTAAAATTTTTGAGTTCCCTAAACCCCATACCTCCAGTAGCTTTTGGCCTACACAAAGTGCACCATTTTACCTAATGAATACATCTCCTAATAACACGCTGGCCCCACCAAAACTTCCTAATCATAATCTCAATCTCTTGGCAATGTGTATTGGGAAGTTTAAAACAACTCATAGAGTAAGCTGGGATCGCTTGTATTACTGCCTTTAAAAGAACTTCTCTACCTGCTTGGGAGAGAAGCTTCTCTTTCCACCCTTAGAGCTTAGACCATATCCGATCTTTAATGTAGGCCAAGCTTGCTTTCTTACGCCTACCCACAAAAGATGGTAAGCCTAAGTATCTTTCATACTTCTTAATCTTAGGTACCCCTAGCAGATCTTTAATGGAATCTTGGACCTCAATTTCTGTATTCTTACTGAAAAATAGTGTGGTTTTCTCTCTGTTCAGCTGTTGCCCATAGGCTTCTTCATAAGTAGCAAGAAGGGTTTGTATGTGTTTGCATTCCTAGATTGATGCTCTACAGAAAAGCAGGCTATCATCTGCAAAAAATAAATGGGTTAAACGAGGTCCATTCCTACAGATAGATATACCTCTAATATCACCAGAAGTGGTAGCTTTAGAAATTAAGCCATATAAACCCTCTGTACAGAGGAGGAAGAGGTAAGGAGATATAGGATCCTCCTGCCACAATCCTTTACTAGGGTGGATGGTTTGTGAAGGCTCCCCATTAATCAGAATGGAGTAAGAGACAGTTGTAATACACTCCATCATAAGATCAACCCAACAGTTGTGAAAACCCAACTTTCTGAACAAACACTCCAAGAAAGACCATTCAACTCGATCATAAGCCTTGCTCATGTCAAGTTTGAGAGCCATAAAACCTGTAGAACCATTTTGCTGAGTTTTCAAGTAATGCAAAGTTTCAAATGCCATAAGGATATTGTCTGTGATCACCCTCCCAGCTTGAAAAGCACTTTAATTCTCAGACACAATAGATGGCAACAGAGGTTTTAAACGATTAGCTAGAACCTTTGAAATCAATTTATAAATTACATTGCACAAACTAATTGGTCTAAACTCAGAAATTTTTTCAAGATTCTTCACTTTAGGAATAAGAGTCACATAAGTGTAATTAAACTCTTTAGGAATGTGACATGAATTTAAACAATCCAGGACAGCTTTAGAGACTTCATCACCAATCAATGGCCAAAAAGATTGAAAGAATAGAGGGGGCATACCATCGGGTCCTGGAGCCTTAAGTGGGGCCATCTCCTTCAAGGCAATCAACCTCTTGTTTAGTAAAATCTCTAGTTAGGTTGAAGTTCATCTCTTCAGTAACTATTGGTTGTATCACTTCCAAAATACCCTGGTCAGTGGTTGGTCTTTCAAATGTGAACAGCCTTGTATAAAACCCAACTATAATGTTAGCCACCTGAGTAGTATCTATGCACCACGAATTAGAATCATCAAGTAAACCCACAATCCTATTGCGTTGAAATCTCTGAGAGGCTTTATTATGGAAAAACCGTGTATTTTTATCACCACACTTAAGGTGCAAAGCTCTTGCCCTTTGCTACCACATTAAGCTCTCTTTGTCCAGCAGTTCATTGACCTCCACTCTTAGTAATCTCACTGTCTCATAATCTGCCCCCTGTGCCGCTGCAAATTCAACCTTCTCCAAAAGTTTTGATTTTTCCTCCAATTGTTTCTTCACACTACCAAAGGATCACTTACTCCACTCCATAAGTTTAACACCACAGAGTTTTATCTTTTCATGCATCAACGGAGAGCTTGAAACAGGGAAAGGAGACAGACACACTGCCTTAACGGATAAACGGAGAGCTTTATCTCTAGTTGTGTTCATGTCAGACCAATAATTATTTTATGCATAAGATAAAGGGATCTACATGTTGTGAGAGTGTAGATACATATATTTGATTCATAAAATAACTTCTTGTGTTAGACACTTGTCAAATACAAACATGCCAATAAAAATAAAAACAATTTTTTATTAAAAAATTATTCTTATTTTAGATATGTTTTTAAAGATTTTGATACTTGTTATTTGTTTTGAAAACTAAATAAAACATAGACTATTTCTAAAATATACCTAGAGATATTAATTAATTACTGAATCACCATGCTTTCTAATTTTTCAAGAATTGTTGTTTTGTTGTGTCTCATATTATCTCAGAATCCATACTTCTTAGCTTCTTAGATTAATTTCCATCTTAGTTTGAATAATAGTTATAGGGAAGTACATCAACAGTATTGTGTGATTGTAGAATACCTATTAAGTTTGGAAAAAAAATTATAAGATTGATATACTACTAGTTATGTTCTATTTTAGAATACCTAATAAAAATATTTGACAAATCCACCATTGGATTACATCTTATTCTTATATTCTCCATGCTTGCAAAATTTCTAGAAATTAAAGATTAATAGCTATTTCATCAATAAATTTTTTTTAAATTGCAAGTTCTTGTAGTTTAAAATTATACATAAAATATAAACTTATAAATCATATATTAAATAATATTCAATTGACACAAAATTTGATAAGTGTATTAAGAATGTAAAGAACATACAATTCAATGAATAGATTTTCAAATATGTATTAATATTTATTTTATTTAGAAAGGTTGTAACCTTAGGCTATAACCAATTTTATAGTTAAACTTTGTCATTTTCCAATTGCAAACTTGCAAATTAGAGTGCCTTTACCAAGCTTATTTATTTTTTGTGTTTTGCCTTTTGTTTTGGATTATTATTGTTATTTTTTTCAAATAATCTAACCTTAACATTTTTACAATAAATTAGCTTAAAATTTTTGTTACATATTTAACATAAATATTACTAAAAAGTAAATTTTTTAGTAGATATTATGTAAATAAACTGTTTCCAAACATATTCTTGGTCTCCTATATCTCTCCAAATTCTTTTCATGATTTCATCTTCACAATCAGGGAAAAATTTGGTTGGATACCAAGTTCAGGAAGATTTTTCCCCAAAAAAAAAAAAAAAAGGTTTGGCAATAAGACTAATACATTTCATAGCAAATACTGTAAGTTCGTTTGGAAGTATTATCGGGTAACCACAAAAAAAGAGTTTCGTTTGGCAGTGAAATTGGAAATAGTAAACGAAATTTCCCGTTATCAAATAGCTAGCCAGCAAGGAACTTTTATTTTATTTTTTTTTTTTTTTTATAGGAAGCAAGAAGGATTTAGTATATGGTTCTAATGTGATCATTTGGAAATTTTGAGAACGTACTAAGAATTTAATTTTTTATTTTCAGAAATGACATTTTAACCTTGAAATTCTTGATCCATAAACACAATGTAACATATACCTATATAATCTTAACATTTCACTTGTTGTTCCAATTTGCACAAAAAAACATTTCACTTGTTATTATAAAAAAAATTAAAGAAAAATAATATCTTATTTAAATAGTCAAATCTAAAGTCTTGTAACTTAACTAAATGGTACTTCTGATATTTCTAACGGAGATATTCAAGATTCAAATATTCTATCTCTTGTTATAACTATCAAATTATAATATAAAAAAATTAATAATTAAAATTATATAGATATGGTATATATAAAACAATTTGTATCATATATTTTTATAAATTATGGTTCCTTTTGAAGTTAATTTCTCATTTAGAACAAGTGTTTTTGAGAATCCCATGTAAGTCAAGGTTATCAAAGGATTAGAAGATTAAAAAAATGAATTAAACATAAATACCTACAAGTATTTTTGTAGGATTATCTTTTTGAAAGTAGAAGATTATAAGTCCTTGATCAACCTTGCAAGAAGAAGGTAACTTATTCGTTTTCTTCTGTTGTAACATTGCTATTGAACTATCAAAAAAATAATTAGGTACTAAAAGTTCTTTGGATTTCAATATTAACAAAAAATAAATTTCTCATCTATTAAATATTTGCAATCTTACTCTTATAGTATGTAAAAATCTACAATCATACAGTTCCCAGACATTGTGAGGAGAATAACCACACAACTATAAGAATGAAGACATGTAATTGTGGTATGCATTATATGTGTATATGCATGCTGCCAATGCCATGGAAGCCCCCTGTGGGCATACTACAAAGCCATGACAGCCCCATATATACAATGGCAAAGTCAGGATTTCAATCTAAAGGGGGCAAAATTAAAAGATAATATTAATAATAATAGCAAAAAATTATTAATTTATATTAACTACAAAATAAATGAACAATTTTTTTTTTTTTTGAGAAGAAATAAATGAACAATTGTAAATGTCATACAAAAACTAATATAAATGTAAACTATTGTTAGACATCTAAGTTAACTCTAAAATAAATTGAAAAAATATATCAATTTGAAAATATTAGGAGCATAAAAATTTACTTTTAAAGTTGTATATATGTCTTGCTGGCTTGATTGCTTTTAAAAATATAATTTAAATTCAATTTTTTTATCTATTTTTCAAAGTATTTAAAATTTGTGTTCATAATAAAAACCACATTTTGAAATTAAAATGTCAAGACTTTTTATTTTTAAAGTGTAAAATATAGGACTATCAATTGAAGTACAATAAAAAAAATATTTATAAAAACCCAAATTGCAGTGATTATTATTATTTTAAGTGCTAGCTGCCCCCCCCCCCCCCCTCTTTCTATGAGGGTGGTTTCTCAAAAAAAAAAAGTGAATTGAAGTACAATAAAAAAAATATTTATAAAAACCCAAATTGCAGTGATTATTATTATTTTAAGTGCTAGCTGACCCCCCCTCTTTCTATGAGGGTGGTTTCTCAAAAAAAAAAGTGCTAGCTGACAGGCAGGACAAGTCAGAGTGGTGTGTGTCTGGAAGTAATTTCCTGTTTGTTGTTTGTTTTGTGTGTTTCTATCTCTCTCTTCTTCTTCATTTTTTTTTTCCTGCTTTGTGCGTCATGTAAGCATTAAGCTTTGTCATTTTCCCTTTATTTAAGCTGGGACAGTAACTTTTGTTTCCTGTTTTGTTTATTTTCTGCTTAGCATTTAAGAGATTACTAACAATAATACATATGAGATATTTTAGGACTCGGGTTTAGAGGTATTTTGAACTAACAAAATTTTCATCTTAGGAGAAGTCTTTTAAATAATATATAACTTCTCAAAGAAAAAAAAAGTAGTGTGTATATATATATATATATATATATCAATCAAGCATAAGACATATTGTCTTCATTCTTAAACCTATGTGTCTATTCAATCCCCTCATAACATGTGGGTATGTATTGGGCATAAGATATATATGTGTGTATGGGCTGCAATGGCCTTTGGCAGCATAACCACATGGGGCTTTTATATATATATATATATATATATATATATCTGTGTGTGTGTCAAAGAAATTGGTGTCCCTTCCATAAAAAAGAAAAAGAAAACAAAAGTGGAGTCTCAGTGTCTTTCGATCCAAGAGACATTCTTAATATCCTATGAATCGATAATGTGCGATTAGGAATGGCAATGGAACGGGGCAAAGCCAAAGGATGGGGTCTTTGCTCCCGTCCCACAGAGTTTTGTCTTGCCTCATTTTTACCCTGTCTCGCATGATAAGAAAAAAAAAAAAATTTACCCCATCCCCACCCCTTAGAGCTTCGCGAAGCCTCCTCCCATCCCGTAAAACTCTACTTCTTGTTAATTTGCCTCACAACAATTACAATTTTTTTAATAAAACATATTTCATTAATAAAAATATATTTAAAATTACAACTATATTTATCTTATTAAATCAAAATAATTTTTAACAAAAATTGAATAATATTATTCAAATGTTTAACAAGACAATATCAGAACAAAAATAAAAATATCATAATATAACACATAACAAAATAAAAATAAAATATCATATTTGGTAGAATAAAATTAATATTAATATATTTTTTTAAATAATAGGGTTTTAGACATGAAAAGTTTATAATTATAACTCTCATCGATGTGAGGTGGGGGTGGGACGGGGCGGGCTGAGTTTACATATTTTTTAACTCACTCTATCCCCACCACCTTTATATGATGGAACATAAGAAAGAAGATATGCCTTCCTGAGACATCACGCGAACCTCCACGAAGCTACAAACCACCAAATTCCTCTGGCACTCTCCTCGGTAGATAGAAAAACGGAAGTTGCGTGACGCCTTTCATACTGACTGACTGACACTGTGCATTATGGATACACATCAACCGAGACCCGTAACTCCACAGCCTCCTCACGGCGGCGGCGGCGGTGGATTTTCTGCGATTCTCACAGTCTTCCTATCCTTCATCGCAATCCTCGCCATGGTATTATATATCAAACTACATATATCAACTCTTAACACAATATATCAATATTCCACCGCCGCCGCTTTCTTTGTTCTTCATCGCCTTCTTCAATATTATCACATTCCCTCACTGATTTCAATAGCGTTTGCTTTAGCATCTGATCGCTCACATTATCTGTTTTATTATGTGTTTGAGATTTACTTCTCTATGATCCTTATTTCAGTCTTCATTTATCTTCTGCGCCTTGATTTCTAGATTCTAAAGCTACATTGATTACCGCATTTTGTTTAATTCCGCAATACGCATTATCGTTTTGTGTGAATTTTGATTCTGTTTCAATATCGATTCTTTCTCACCAGTAATCACATTAGGCAGTGTTTGGTTAATTTCAATATTCGACCGACTTTTAATAATAAATATAATATCTATAATGAAAGTTGGTGGAGGACTTGGTGCTTTTTAGTCTGCTTTAATTGATTCTTTGTAAAATATGACTTGTTTGCAAAGCATTCTTGTTGTCTAATAATTGAATTGATGCTTCATCATATATACTTCTAAGTGAAGAAACATATATGCTCCAAAATCTCTGACTGTGTACAAGTCAGACCAATAATTATTTTATGCATAAGATAAAAAGGGATCTACACGCTGTGAGAGTGTAGATATACATATATTCGATTCATAAGATACCCTTTTGTTTTGGACACATGTCAAATACGGACATGGCAAGAAAACTCCTGCATTGGTGTTAGGAGGGGAAAAAAATTCATATTAAAAAAATTATTTTGATTTTAGATATGTTTTTAAAGATTTTGATAACTGTTATTTGTTTTGAAAACTAGAATTAATCATAGACTATGTCTAAAATATACCTAGAGATATTAATTAATTTTTGTATTCCCACATGTTCTAATTTTACAAGAATTGTTGTGTTGTTGTGTCCCATGTTACATATGTCAGTATCCATGCTTCTTAGCTTCCAAGATTAGTTTCTATCTTAGTTTAAATAATAGTTATATGGACGTGCGTGGGGAGTATTGTGTGATTGTAGAATACCTATTAAGTTAGAAAGAAAACTATAAGATTGCTATACTACTAGTTATGTTCTATGGTACCGAATGTTGGTCTATTAATAAACATATATTCATAAAATGAGAATAGCTGAAATGAGAATGTTAAGATGGATAAGTGGAAATACGTGGAAAGATAGGATTTGAAATGAAGAAATCTACTTAAAGATAGGAGTAGCCCCTATTGATGAAAAAATGAGGAAGAATTATTTGAGATGGTTTGATCATGTTCAGAGAAGAGCAATTAATGCACCGGTAAGAAAGTGAGTTGATCTAAATTGAGGGGGAAAAAAAAAGTAGAAGAAGACCCAAAATAACATTAGTAGAAATAAATAAAAAATGAATTATTAATTAAGAAAATAATAGAGAGTATGAATTCATATAGAATAGAATGAAGGAAAATCTGTAGCCAACCCCAAAATTTGGGATTAAGGCTGGTTGTTGTTGTTAGTTTAAATCATAGTTCAATGAATCTTTTATCATTTTTCATAAAATCTGTGTCGCTATTGCTATTTATAATCAATGTCTTGGCATTGTAAATTTCTTCAATAACATTTCAGGATCTGTAATATGTGATTTATAATTCATCAAATTTTTTTTGTATAAAAATGTGACTCAAGATTTTTTTCTAGTATTTGTGGCCCTTTATGGTGATGGTAGTAGTTTTTCTGTGTGGACTTGCATTGTTGCAAGTCAGGTTCAACATGCATCAATATTCTCATTGAAAGATTACTACAGAGGTGCATCATAGTGAATAATAGCCTATAGCTTCTAGTAGAAATGCTTCAACAGTGTTCCATTACAAATAAAAATGCTCTATCCCATTCATAGTCTTCCACTTTATGCTCCACTAACTGCAGTATGTCACACGTCCGATTTTTGTTTCTTTCCCCATTATAAAAGTGGATTACTTTATAAGAAGAAAAAGGGACATGTGGTTGATTACAAATGGTGGAGTATAAAATAGAACATAGTAAGAGTAAGACCAAGGACTTTTATTCTGTCCATTTCACCTTGCATTACAAACTGTGGTTCTAATGCCTATTGTCATTTAATTATTAACATTTTAAAAAAAAATTTAAAAGTAATTTACATTGTGGCACCAAGCATGCACTTGGGATTGTAGAGTTATTTCTAAATTACTCTATTTGTAGTTGTGTTGCCTGAATGTTTTTGGGGATGTACTTGTCATGTTGTTCTTGGCAGGCTGGCCTGGTTTTGTGATTTGCTACACTCCTTTACTTATTAGTAATTGCAGCTGCCAGGGAGGCATACCTTAGAAAAGAAAATAGTGGATGAGTGTTTTTTTTTATAGAGTGACTATATAATTTGCTTATTAAATGCTAGTTTGTTTAAAATTTTAGATTTAATCTGAATCTCAGTCACTGGAACAAGTGTTCATATCATTTTATTTCAGTTTGAAAATATCTGACATGAATATAAATTTTACAGATAGTGATTCCTTCATCATCAACTTTTAGGAATGGTTTTTCCATTCTGCACCAAGTCCCAGAAGGACATGTTGGGGTTTACTGGAGAGGAGGTGCCCTTCTAAAGACTATTACAGATCCAGGTTTGACTATGGTCCTTTCTTTATAATTTTCATTCAGTAGTTGCTTTCCTAGAACTTATGAAATTTCTGCATGCACTTAATTTTCAGGTTTTCATCTGAAGCTGCCTTTTATAACCCATTATGAGCCTGTTCAAGTAACCCTTCAGACAGATCAGGTAAAATTCGATGTTATGAAAATTGAGGAATTTCATCTTGTCAGTCTAATGCTCAAATCCTTCCTGGGAGTATAATTGCAGGTGAGGGATATTCCTTGTGGTACCAAAGGAGGTGTAATGATTAACTTTGAGAAGATAGAGGTACAGCTACGAGATGTTGCTCTTTATTAACATTATGGTTTACAAGTGGTCTAAGGTTTGAAATGTTCATCTTATATGCACTGATTATAATGCCTTCTCAGGTTGTTAACCGGCTTCACAAGGACTATGTGTATGACACTCTGCTGAACTATGGGGTGCAATATGATAATACATGGATATATGACAAAATTCATCACGAGATCAATCAGTTTTGCAGCTCTCACTCTCTTCAGCAAGTCTACATTGATGTTTTTGATCAAGTATGGATGCTAAAGAAAACATACCCTTTAAAGCCATAAATGAAAATATTTTGGGAGCTTCCAATTTAGCTTTACAGTAGAAGAAGTCTTCCAAGTGTTGTTTAAAGTAGTGTAATTTTCTTCTTCTGCTTTAGTAGTTTAATCTGACAGATTGTTTAGCATATTGAAACCTTAACTTAAAAGTTGAACAATTTGATCCCTCCTTAAGAAAATCCCAGCAATTAGTGCTGTGTTGACTTCCAAGGATTATTTCACTTCAGGAATCTATGTTGGTGTTAATTGCCAGCATTATTGAGAAGCTCCTTATAACTATACTTCATATAATTGTGTAACATCATGGAACCATGTGCTAGTGTAGGGGTTATCAAATCCTTTTCTATTTATTTATTTCATGTTATATTGACAAAGCATTTAACTCTCACAGATTGATGAAAAGATGAAAGATGCTCTCCAGGGTGACTGCACACGTTATGCTCCAGGTATTGAAATCATTAGTGTTCGCGTTACAAAGCCAAAAATCCCCGAAAGCATAAGACGCAATTTTGAACAGATGGAAGAGGAACGCACTAAGGTTCGGTTTCTTTTTCCTGAATATGAGAGAAGGTCCTTTTACTTTCTTTTATTTTCCTCTGTTAGTCAAGCAAAGAAAATAGACACACACACACTCGCACACAATATGATTCTTGATATGCAGATTCTTTCCGAATTAAATGTGCTTTCAATGTATGTTTATTATTTCAAATTATGGCTGCACATTGAGTTTACCCTTTAAACCAGTTATCCTTGGTCCTCTGAGCTTTTTTCACTTATATCCAAACTTTGTACATGCATGTGTTTGCACCCACACCCAGTCAATGAAAAACACATTGGATAATTTATTATATAGTAAGCCTTTGAAGTTAACAGAGTGCATCATTCTATGTTTTATGTTGATGTTACTTTGTTAGGTCTTAATTGCTATTGAGAAACAGAGAGTGGTTGAGAAAGAGGCAGAGACAAATAAGAAAATGGCTATCAGTGAAGCTGAGAAGGTTGCAAATGTGAGCAAGATCCTTATGGAACAGAAGTTGATGGAAAAGGATAGTGTCAGGAAGCAGCAAGAAATTGAGAACCAGATATACATGGCTCGGGAAAAGAGTTTGGCCGATGCAGATTTCTACCGGTGAAAGCTTCATTCACTTTTCAGTTTAAAAGATATGAATATGGTATCATAGAAATGACTAATAATATTGCTCTCTCTAGATTTCTAGTTTACTGAAGGAAGCTGAAGCAAACAAGTTGAAGCTGACACCGCAATTTCTTGAGCTTAAATTCATCGAGGCCATAGCTGATAATACAAAAATTTTCTTTGGGGAAAAGGTCTTTCCCTCTCTCTCTTGTGTGTGTGTGCATGTGTGTGTGCTGGCGTGGGGTGTTGTGTGTGCAAGCTTTACTTAATAGTTCTTTCTTGCAGATACCTAATATGTTTTTGGATCAGAGGCTGCTTGGGAACTTCCTGCAGCAGTTATCTAAGAATGTGTCTGAAGAGGAGAAATCAACAGCTTAATTTTTTTTGGCTTTTGTTCAGCACCCGTTAAGATTGAATTTTTTATTAATAAAACATAGTTGCTTTTTGAGAGTAGAAAAAAGCAGTAAAGCATAAAAATTAGCTATTTTACAAAAATACCCTTTTAAATTCTTTCAGTCCGTACTTTTTGAGTTTTTTCTTTTTTTTTAGATCTACAAAACCACCCAAATGCCCAAATTTCAAACCCAAGCCTAATTGTCAAACTTTTCACGTTCCAAATTGAACCCATTCACCATAGCAACCCAGATACAACCAAAAACAAGGGAAGGAAAAGTAAAACCAAAGGCAAAGAGAGAAAGAGGAGGGCAACGGCTATAGAGGTAGTGGTGGTGGTGCCGGTGAGCACAGCGAACAGAAACGGTGGTGGAGCTCAAGATTTTGGTCTTGGTTGATACGAGAGAGAATCCAAGATAGCAGAGAGGGAGTGAGACGGATCTGGTGGTGGTGGTGGGTGGATTACAGATCTAGTAGTTGTGGTAGTGTTGGTGGACTTTTTTTTTTTTTTTTTTAATACTGGGATTGAAACGTTAGAGAGACCAAGAGAGAAGGAGGTGAGATGAGAAGAAGGAAGAGAACGTTTCAGACGTTAGAGACAAAATTGTGTAAAAAGTTTAGAAGAGTTAAAAGATGATGAAGGGTATTTTTGTCTTCTAGGTAACAAATTTAACTTTTCAAAAATATTTCTCTTTCCTCAGTAAATGTTGCTCCACGTGTAATTTATTTATTATTTTACTCCTTCTTGACGGGTGTTATACCGCACAGTGCGCACACAGGACCTTTTTTATCCTTCATTTCTTTTTGTGATATGTCGTCTCCACCGAGATCAAAAAATTCTAAGATCACATAAAATTGCACAATTTGTGTTATAATTATACACGTAATAAATTGTGAGTGGTAAAAAATAAAATTATGGATTCAGGTGAAAGTGACAGCTGCCAGTCACAATCTGATACATAAGATAGTTGTGAAAAAAATTGTGATAATTTATGTAATACTAAAACTACTCACCAAGATAATGTAATATCTAGGTGGTATAGCATTATTACAAGTGACACAAAGTAGGGAAAGTAAATGTTTTTATTTTTTTATTTTTTTTGGGAAGGGAATGTAAATGTTGGTTGAGGCTTTCAGAAAGTGTTTCATTTAAACAAAATTTTTGGGAAGTTGCCAATTTTTTGGCTCTAAGCCTCCACATTGATGGAGATATAAATTTAACAATTTAGGACCATAAAAAGCTACTTTATCTATTTTATTATCTCACTTTACAAAATACTCAATATCAGTGATTCTATTTTTTTACTACTTAATTTAAATATTATTTCTTTATTATTTCTTTCACACCTCACTTTATCTGTCTCTCCCTTTCTCATTTGAAGAACAACTAGCAAACCCAAAATATCACCACCTCCACTACCACCCACAACCCACAACCACCTCCATTACCCACCAACTACCATTACCGCAACCTAAATCCACCAAATTTGCAACAAAATCATCTCAAAAACGAACCAAAATCACACATAAAAACAACCAAAATTCAACAAAACCACAAATCCTCCAACAAAAAAACCTAGTGAGACATTTGAAAGAGAGATATAAAAAATCATCACCCCCACAACCCTCCACTACCATCAAGGGCACCAAGACCACCACATAACACCCAGAACCAAACCCACCACATCAACACCACAAAATCCATCCCATAACCAAAAAGCACTGCCTAAAATCATTCCAAACTCAACCACAACACCACTGCCACAACCAACAATAACTACAACTCCTACCCACAACCATAGCTAAAGACCCACAAAGCCAAGCCATCGATTGACCCATGTAACTACCATCAACATCAACGCCAAGCCAAACTAAACTCCAACCCAACCAATCCTAACCACCAACACAAACACAGCGATAGGGCTTAGGGCAAGGTTCAGCGACGAGGCTTGGGGCTTGGGTCGGCGAGAAGAATGAAGATGGCTGATTGGAGAGAGAGCTTGGGTGAGATTGGGTGAGGAATAAGGATGAATCAGAATTGAGCTTGAGTCAGTGAGAGTGGGGAAAGAGAGGTGAGATTGTGAAGAGAATGAGTGGTAAGGAGGAAATAAGAGAGAGAAAAAAAATTATTTTAATGAGTGGGAAAATAAAAAATATTATTTGCTTTTAGCACAGTTATAAATGACTATGCACTGTAACTGAGTAGGTAAAATTTTTACCTATACCACCACCAATGTAGCACACTCTTTGTATATTGTGGTGCTAAAAATAGCAATTTAGCATCACCCAGTACTAATACTCTTATAGGTTGTCACCCTAATGTAATGAGTTATATACAACAATAACAACTATTTTCCTTTCTTCCATTTTACTATCAAAAGTCATACTCTATGCTACTTTTGGGATTGACATGCCTTTTTTTGTTTTTTCAAATACTTTTAATAATGAATTTTGGCCTTCCTCTTTTTTTTTTCCTTTTTTTTTTTTTTTTGTCCTTCAACTTGGATCAACTCACTTTTTTTTACTGGGGAATTAGTCATGTTTCTCTGAACATGACGAAACCATCTTAAGCAACTCTCCTTATAGATAAAAGTTTGAAACATTTTATAGGTTGATGCACAATCTTCTACTTCGACATTCAATTAAAAATATCTTTTGTCACTGCTATCAATATGAATGTTACTCACATCTATTATGGGTAGAGTTTTGATTTACAATAGATTGTCTGTTCGATTTTAATAGACTTGTGGAAGAGAAAGAATTTGGTAAAGAGTACACAATTTGTTTTACAATGAACATTGTGACTTTTTAGTTGCTTTTGGGGGTGTGAAACTGTGTAAAACAATTTGTTTGCAGCAAGTTTAACCATTGGATAAATTTGCACCTTGAAACAAAAGGAGAGCTGTTGAATTTTGGTTCGATTTTGATATAACACGCTGCAATATTATATTCTTGACATTGCTGGATGAATACGCATGAAAAACAGTCCAATTAAATGATCGAATGTTTATTTATGATTACAACTAAAATGATCTTGCTCCAGCATACAAACCTCACATGTTATGGAATTATGGCAAATATTCATTACAGGCCTATATCAGTACTTTTGAGAACGCTGGAACAGGAACTGCCTATGCCAGCGCTTCCAAAAGTGCTGGTATAGGCATTTTTAATTATATTCATTACATACCTATACCAGCGCTTTCGAGAACACTGGAATAGGTACTGCCTGTGCCAGTGCTTTCAAAAGCGCTTGTATAGGTTATATTCATATTTCCATAAGGCTGTCCCGACACAAGTAAAAACACCGGAATATGGTCTGAAAAGCACTGGGACCTATCCCGGTGCTTTTACAAGTCCTGTGACCCTATACCAACTGTCACTGCATGACAATTTGAAGCATTGGGAAAAAAACATCGGGATAGGAATTTTGACCCTATTCCAACGCTTTCTGGAACTATCCTAGTGGTTTTGCAAACACTGGGATAGCCCCATTTTTTTGTAGTGAAAGTCATTGCTACTCTGCCATTTGATTTAGTTGTACTCTACACCAATCAATGCTAATCACTCATGAATCAATATAAAAATATGAAATGAACTTAAAAAGTAGTATGAATGTGTATATGGGGATTTCCTAATGTCATCATCTAATCTAAAAAATTCACATCTAATATATTTAATAATTTCATTAGTTTATTCTTGGAGATTTTTTATTATAATATTTTACTTCTCAAAAGAAGAAGAATAAAAGAGTGGTGTATATAGGGATTCAAGTAGAAACTGCAAATGGAACCACAAAAAGAGATGGCCTCACTCAATTGAACAAGTTCCCCCTTTGCCTATTTGTCTAGTTACTGCAAAAGAAAGAAAAACCCCTTAGCAGTATAACTTAGGCTAGACTCAAGGCTGGGCTGGCCAAGGCTACTCTGGTGATTAAGTCAATGACAATAGATTTTCCTTTGTTGGGTAATTAAAAAATAAATAAATAAATAAAATCTAAGATAACATTCTTGGGGGATGAGTTTGATCCATACCCTGGCCAGTGGGACTAATAGGTTTTTATATATGGATTTGGCCTGGGTCTAGTGCATTAGACCCATTGAGATGATAACACATGATCAAAATTGGATACATGTCACCATCCTGATGGTTTAGTGTAACTGAACTCTAGACCCAAGTTTTGTGCTTCATACAGAAAGTGTGACAATATTTTTTTTAGATGTAAATCACTCCTTAAAATTGGGATTTTAAATATGCTTAGAGCGTAGAGCTACATCCTTTGGTCAATTGATGGGATGTGCCTCAAGATTGTGTGTCTTGGGCTGCAAACGAGAGATAGGTTCAATTATGTTTGATATGATTGAAAGTCAAGGGGGGTGATTTTACTGTTGGCTTTATGTGACGATTTCAACCTTTGACTCTGTTGCTACTTAGCTGCTGAGATTTTTTATTTTATTTTATTTATTTTTGTTTAGGTAAGGACAAAATTATTTTTGTTTAGAATTTTTTAAAGGGCAGGATTGTTTATTTTGGATAAAATTGGTTAATTGAGCTTAATTGTTTTTAGTTTTACTATTAGTAATTTTTGTTGTTGAGCTTTTTTTTTTTTTGGGCTTGTATATTTTGTTTTAGATTTTAAATTTAATTTTTTTATGATTTCTAAATTGAGGAAAATGTTAGAGCTACAAGATTCTTTATAAATTACTGATGTGATAAGTGGTTACTGTAAAAAAAAAAAAAAAAAATGATGTGAGTGATGGGCCAACAATTTGTAAAAATATATTGTAAAAAAGTCTGTGAATATAGCATTACTCTTAAAAAAATTAATAATATTGTTGAAGAGAAACAAAATGTAATTTTATAGAACAAAATTGTTAAAATTAGTACACACATATAATAATATTTTTTTAAAAAAATTGGAGGGGCCATTCCCCCTGTCCAATAGTGGCTCCATCGCTGATTGAAGGTGAGTGCGGTACAATTAATGTTGAGGGGAGGAGAGGTTGTTAGTGCTCAAAGGACTATTAATTCTAAGGAGATTTGTTTGTTCTCATTGTGGGTGAGATTGCTTGATATTGGACTTAACCTCTAGGGGAGTTAAGTTTGCTTCTGAAGATGACAAGGTTAAGTAAATATTTGACCATCGGATCTATTTAATTTCATTGATATTTTTTTTTTAATTTAAAACTTGTTAGTTGAGTTCCATTTTTAAAAAACAAAACCTGGTTAGTACCATTGCGTATCCTTAGAATGATGATTATTCTATAAGTTCTTATAGGGTGTGAAAGGTAAAAGTTGGAGTTCAAGTCTCCCAAAGGGAGCTTCACACACATGCACATAGATTATACTAGAGTAAAATTCCATCTCAAATCCAAAAAAACAAAAGAAAAAATTGTTACCTTCTTACATTTTACCTTATGAATTTAAACATACAAATAATGCTACAATCACAAATTATTTTTGAACATTTATACAAACTATATAGAGATAGTCCACACTCCACAGAGCCAGGAGTCCTTTTCAATCTTTCAAATATCATCAATTTTCTTTGATTATAGTGGGTGAGTTTGAAAAAATAAAATTAAAGAAATCTATTTCATATTTTATATTAAATATTACAAATTTAAAAGTGAGTTCAATTTATGTTATTTAAAATTTTAATAACGTGACATCATATAACCAAATATATATAAAAAGTTAAAATATTTACTAGGATATAGACTCTAATCGAATATCTTAATTTGTGTACACACTTATATATCATCTTAATAATTTGTGCAAGTAATGTCTCCTATCACACATTTTGCTATCAAGTATCAACTCTAACACTATAAATATTCCATCGCCACTGCTTTGTTCTTTATTGCACTCTCACCAATCCGTCACCAAGAGTGTCATAAGGCTAATTTTTTTTAAAAAAATGAACAAATTAAGATGAGAGAAATTTGTAATATGAGATATTTAAAGATACAATCTCCATTTTTATGAATGTAGTGGAGCAATTAGAGAAAGAGAAACATAGAGAAAGACAAAAGGAAAGAGAAAGCAATATAATAAAATTTATTTAAAAATAAATGGTATGTTCATACTTTCTTAATTGAGTTTTGAGCGATTGTCTTCATTTGAAATTAGTGGGAAAGTGGGAATAGATGTGCAGGATTGAATTTATTTTTTAGAATTTGAAGAAGAAAGAGAAAAGATGATAAAGATAGAGAAACATGTAGAATGAAGTAACTGCTTGTTATGGGGAGTATAAAATTGGTGGGAGTAGATATGTTTCAACAATTCAAGACTCAAGAGAACAAAGGGAAAAAAAATTGTACGTAACTTAAAAAAAAAAAAATGTTTGTTGGTAAATTGCATTTTTAAAATTATCTAAAATTTAGAAGCTTTAGAATTAGTAATGTTAGTTTAACCCTATTATTGAGACTTTCTAAATAGATCAATTTGAGAATATTTTGGATATCAAAAAGTAAAAATCCAGACAAGAGAAGCCTCATAAATAATAGTATATAGAAGGATGCTTGTTGTTTAATAATTGAATGGATGCTTCATCATCATGTTTTCTTCTAAGCTTTTCTCCCAAAAAAAAAAGTATTCTTCTAAGCTAAGAAATACATATAGTCCAAAATTCCTGACTATGTCCATGTCAAACTAATAATTATTTTATGCATAAGATAAATCTTCCATCTCACCCAATATGGTGAGATCTACTTGTGAGCAAGGTTGTCAAAATTGGGATCCTACGTAAGATCGTGGGAGGTAGGTGGGATCGTAGATCGTAGGATCAGATCATGGATCATATGATCCTACATTATTTGAGAAAAGCCAAAAAGATGTTTTGTAATACTTAAAGACGAATCTTAACTTATCTCTACTAGTTTTCGAATAATAGAAATCTATTTTTGTCACCATGGGCGCATTTGCCCAATTGGCACGTCTAAAGGAATCAATGCTAGACTTATTAGATCCTTAGCAATTCATGAGAGAATTTGTCATTGAGGGTTCCTAGAAAGTTGTCTTTCTATTGGATTGTGAGTCTCTTTATTAGCTCTTGTTTGTGGTGTACAATTTCATATTTATGCTCATCGTGTCCTTTATATATATATGGAAATTAGAAGCCATGACACTATTCCTTTGACTTGTACTGATGATAATTTGAGTCCACAAGGAATTGAGCAAAAAGCTACTAAATTAGCTTATTTTTTGTGTGTACCAATTGAAGATAAGCAACAACCAACCATTCTTATTGGATTAGTGAATCTTTTTTTAGTGAATGATAGATCACTACAAGTGAGGGAGATACACGATTTAAATAATAGAAACAAGGCTAAATATAATTTGATCATTATGAGGTAATGGGGGTGTTTATTTCTTTGTCTTCCTATACTCGCTATGGTGCAGAATCAAGTCAAATGTACCATTAATGAATTTTCAACTATCAAATAAAAGTTAAAAAAATAAATAGACAGAAGGTAGAAAATTAAATTCCAATTGGAATCCTACTTAGAATCTAATTGGATTTAGACTCTTTAATTTGTGCAAATTCTAAAAGGGAAAAAAAAATTCAATAATTTATTGATTGTTATACTGTTATGCACAAATTTGTATCGGTTTTATATGATTTTCTCGATATTTGTACCCTCACTACACTCATTAACAAAGTCATTAAAATTAAGTAAACCCCTAAGTGGAAGTAAGCTATATTTGTACCTAAAATTAACAAAAATGCATTAAAAGGTACAGAAAGATATAATGTTCTAAAGTTTGAAGTTTTAGTAAAATATATGCCATTTATTTTTATTAAAAAAAAAAAAAGAAAGAACTCTTGAGTGGAAGTAATGGGACTATAGTCCTCGTTTTTTGTAGCGAGGGTTAAATTTTCAATTATTCTAAAGTCTTGATTATATGGCTGAAAATTAGCTACAATGGCTCTAAGGGTCTGTTTAGATACCACTTATTTTGCTGTAAACTGAAAATTTATTACTGAAAACATTATAGCAATTTTTTTTTTTTAAGGCAAAACACTGTTCTCAAACACTGTTCACGCGTTTTTGTGCTTTGGCTGGTCCATGAACAGTGCCATGGGACTAGCCAAAAAAACACAAACGCAACTTCAATACTAAGCAAACGCACACTAAGTGCACGTTTGGATAGCACGTTTTGCACTATCCATGCGTCTACGTTTCACACTCTATGGGTCCATGGCCACTGTTCATGGGAACCACAACTAGGGAAAAATGCAAATTTAACTTTAAAATTGGCTCCGACAGCACTATGCACACATTTAAAAAATTATTTTACTACAGTGTTTTCAATTTTTAACAATAAGCAATATCTAAACAGACCCTAAGTTTATAACAATGATTGCTTGAATTGAAATTTTCTCCCAAAAAATAATTCTTGAATTGAAATGAAATGGAGTCAATTGGAAATTGGAAAGAAATTTATTTAGGAATTTATTTGCCAATTGCCAGCTTGCAGCATAAATCTCCCCGTATCTTTCTGAATGCTTTTCATCATCGCAATCAAGAAAATTCATATTTGGCTCTTTGCAATAAAACTTAAGAATAATGTTAGAGTTACAAACTATTTTACAAAATGTTTTACAAATTATTGAGATTATGAGTGATTATTGGTAAATGAAAAAGTTATATTAATGGTAGACTTAAATAAAATTTAATGAAAAGTCAACTACATTAATATTTTATAAAAATATTATTGTAGGGTCACGTTTTTCTGGCCAAGCCCAAGATGCATGGGACCTTAGAGCAGTGAGTCCAGTACAATGAATTTGTAGAGAGTGTGCCAAAAAGCTAGGATTTAGTGTATGGACAATAGTCATCACGGTGTTCTTCATGCACCGAGTTTATCAAAGAGAATTAGTCCTTGGCACGATCCGAGGAGTTTTTTCTGATGCCTCTAGTGTGTGGGGGGGGGGGGGGGGAGGTCTCAACCCCCGCCTTTCTGTCTCTCTTTTCTCCCTTTTTATAGTAGTTTCCTTCTTCCTGAATGGGGTCTCTAGGGCAGGTACTTGTCCCATCAGCCCTTTCCTCCAGTTGTTGAGAGTGGTTGTAAGGACAGAGAAGTATAGCCGTGTCAGACACAAGGCACTGAATGCAATAATAGCAACCTTTCCCTTAAGCACTTCCGATTTCTCCGTTGTCCTTTTCTATCTTCAGTACCTTTCCTGCTCCGTGGGACGATATGGAGTGTCACTACCAGTGGTAGGTTGTCTCCTTTATCCTCGGTTACACCCATGCTGAGGAGGATTCTTGCCATGGCCGAGGGGGGGCTTTTCCTTGGACTGGGCTCTTGGCCCAATGTAGGCATCGACGTGGGCTTACTGGTCTTTTACCCCCTACAATAGCCCCTCAAAATCCTGTTGTTTGGCTCCTTGGCCAGAGAGGAGGGTTTTGGTGACATCGGGCCTCTGTCACAACTTGCCAAGTCAAGCCCTCCACTAAATGCCAGAGCCTCTTCTTTTTCCTAAGACACGTTCTTGGCTGTGAGATATTCTTTTAGTCTATCCAAGCCACGTTCTTGCCATTTCGGTACACAAGGTGCGCTTTAATTAGGGTCTCTTCACGAGGTGACATAAATCCAGCGGTTGAAGACTACTTTGGAAATTGAGCGAGATTTATTTCGCTTGTAATTCCTTCTTGGGGATTTGGGTGAATTAATTACCACCAGGTTTTGCCTCCTATATAAGACGCACGGTGGGAGGTCATTCCCCTTTATTTGCAGACCCTTAAGCTTTTCAGGTTCCTAAATCTCCAAATGTTCCCAAAGTCTTCATTATGAGTGTGACTAAGGTTTAGGGAGTGAAATGGTCATGTTTAGGGTGAGGGTGAGGGTGAGAGAACCAAACCCTCTTCAGAAGCCTTAGGTATCTCCGAGATTCAAAATGGCCCAGTCAGGGCAAGGGAGATAAAGGCTAAAGATATTTCTTCCCCTCAATAGGACAAGAAAGGAGTCTCTTCTTCCTTCAGCCAGAATCCGAAGTAGGTAGAGGTCGCATTAGATTTTTGGTACGACAACATTGAGATTTTCATCCAGCGCCATGTGCCACGCATGTGAGGGTTTAGGCTTCCCATTTTTAGTACCATCCATACTTGCTCGATTGCAGCTAAAGCAAGTATGGAGATTTTGGCATCCCTGTTTCTTCTTCTCTTCCACCACCAGTGCCATCCAGACTTGCTTGGTTGTTGCTAAACCAAGGTCGTGGATTGGGCACCTCCGCTTCTTCTTCTCTTCCTCCACCAGTGCCATCCGTACTTGCGTTATTACTGTTGGAGCTAGATTGAGGATTCATCGTTCCCATGTGCCCCTCTTTTTTTTATAGTTAGCTTCTGATATAGGCTTGTCTAAGCCCATTTATTTATATTGTACTACTTTCTTATCTAATAAAAGATTATTTTATCTTATTTTATGTATCCTTTTTTTTTTTGCAATAATTATTTTGGAAATGGATGTGCTGGTGTCTTTTCTTTCAAACAGTACTTAGAACTGATGCCACTGCCAGTAAAGAGTTATCATTTTGAACTTATCGAAATTGGCAGGCATAACAATGCTGACTTTAAGTAGGTTAACTATATAAGACTAACCGGGATAACAGCCACATGTTCTGTGCTGCGAACGGGGTGACCGTCCGAGGATGTGTAATCTAAAATAAACTGTCCGAGGGGGTCAACGGGTGCTAGGGTTCTTCTCTACGTTTCCGATGATATTCGTAGTTTTAACTTGCTTTAGGCGTTTGGTCCGAGGATCGAGGCATAACTGTACCTAGTCTAAACATTTAGAAAGTATCATTGTGTTAGTTTCCATAAAGCCGGAGGTCCGAGGACCATGTAGGACCTCCATTCCGCCCAGGACTTAGGCCTTTCTTGAAGTAGCTAGTTTCCCGTAGGTTTGATTAATGATCATGCAAGACCTTGGTTCTATCTAACACTTAGGCTTTTAGAGTGACTAATTTTCTCATAGGTTTGAGTCCGAGGACAATGCAAGACCTTGGTTCTGTCTAGCACTTAGACTCTTGGAGTGACTAATTTCCCCAAAGGTTTAAGTCCAAAGACCATGCAAGACCTTGGTTCTACCTAGCACTTAGGCTGTTGGAGTAACTAGTTTCCCCATAGGTTTAAGTCCGAGGATTATGTAAGACCTTGGTTCTATCTAGCACTTAGACTCTTGGAGTGACTAGTTTCCCTATAGGTTTGAGTCCGAGGACCATGCAAGACCTTGGTTCTGTCTAGCACTTAGGCTCTTGGAGTGACTAGTTTCCCCATAGGTTTGACTTCGAGGACCATGCAAGACCTTGGTTCTGTCTAGCACTTAGGTTGTTGAAGTGACTAGTTTCTCCATAGGTTTAAGTCCGAGGACCATGCAAGACCTTAGTTTTGCCTAGCACTTAGGTTGTTAGAGTGACAAGTTTCCCCATAGGTTTAAGTTGAGGACCATGCAAGACCTTAGTTCTGTCTAGCACTTAAGCTTTTGGAATGACTAATTTCCCCATAGGTTTAAGTCCAAGAACCACGCAAGACCTTGGTTCTGTCTAGCACTTAGGCTCTTAGAGTGACTAGTTTCCCCATAGGTTTGAGTCCGAGGACCATGCAAAACCTTGGTTCTGTCTAGCACTTAGGCTTTTGGTTTGACCCTCAGCTTCTGTCTCCGGAGGGGACTCAGCAGACTGGACTACTAGGCCAGCGAGAATTAGCCCCTTATCAGGTGCACGGGGCACACATCTGACATCAGAAGCCCCTAGGACCACGTTTCTCTTAACAACCCTTCCCATGTAATCAACGCCTCGAAGTGTGGACTTAAGTGGAAGCTGAGTTACGACAATGATGGCGTGCTTTGGGAAATGATAGGGAGGCTTTCGTGTAGCTTGTACCACCACCACAATGGTCTTCCGGATGGACTCCTACTGGCAAAAGCTTAATCCCACAGTGATTAGCCATTGCACTTGCTAACGCACAAGCTCTTCCCATAGATTGCGCCAATTGTAGGGTCACATTTTTTTGGCCAAGCCCAAGATGCATGGGACCTTAGACTAGTGAGCCCGATACAATGAATTTGTAGAGAGTGGGCCAAAGAGCTAGGTTTTAGTGTATGGACAACGGTCATCATGGTGTTCTTCATGGACCGAGTTTATCAGAGAGAACTGGTCCTCGACACGATCCGAGGAGCTTTTTCTAGTGCCTCTAGTGTGTTGGGGGAGGGGAAGGTCTCAGCCTCCGCCCTTCTGTCTCTCTTTACTCCCTTTTTATAGTAGTTTTCTTCCTCCTGAATGGGATCCCTAGGGCAAGTACTTGTCCCATCAGCCCTTTCCTCCAGTTATTGGAAGTGGTTGTAAAGACAGAGAAATATGGCCGTGTCAGACACAAGGCACTGAATGCAATAATGGCAGCCTTTCCCTTAGGCACTTCCATTTTCTCCGTTGTCCTTTTCTGTCTTTAGTACCTTTCCTGCTCCGTGGGACGATATGGAGTGTCACTACTAGTGGCAGGTTGCCTCCTTTATCCTCGGCCACACCCTTGCTAAGAAGGATTCCCCCCATGGTCGAGGAGGGGCATTTTCTTGGACTGGACCCTTGGCCCAATGTAGGCATTGTCATGGGCTTACTAGTCTTTTACCCCCCATAATTATAAAATAATTTGTGGCATTAATATTAGTTATAAGTTACAAAGGAACCCAGGTGCCACTTGGCTACAAGGTCATTGGCAAACTTTTTGTCCATTAGTTTAATAGATTTTTAATTTTTTTTTAAATTACAAATTATATCCCTAAAGTTTGATGGTAATTTAATTTTATACCTTGAAGTTTCAGAATTTAGATTTTAGCCCATAATATTTGGAGGTGTTTGGATTTTACACATAGAATTTAGATTTTACTCCCTGTATTTTAAGGATGTTTGGATTTTACTCCCTAAAGTTTTGAGTGTTTGGATTTTACATTCTAAAGTTTCATAATTTGGAGGTGTAAAATTGAAGCACTCCTAAACTTTAGATAATAAAATCCAAATTTTGAAACGTTAGGGTGTAAAATCCAAACACCCTAAATATTAGGGGATAAAATTCAAATTCTGAAATTTTAGGGTACAAAATCCAAACATTCCCAAACTTTAGGGGTGCAATTTGCAATTTATCCATAAAAAATTTTTTTTTGAGATAAGAGGATATTAAATAAGGTAATTTCCTAAATTAAGGATTAAGATTAAATAAATATGGTACATGTAAAAAAAATTAAAAATAAATTTATGTATTATATATATTTTAACAATATATTATTACTTTTCAAATTAAATTCTCATGTAGAATTCTTCCAAAAAAATTCTCGTGTAACTTAAGGTAATTAAAGGATTAGATAATAAATAAAATAAGAATTAAAAATAAATACAAAAGGTGATATATATTTCAAAAATATAAGACAAGCACCAAGGGATTGACTAAGTGATTCTAAGACCTCATACCATTCCTAGTACAGAAACTCTTGTCTCATATTGGAGCCACTCTCATAGGATTCTTTCATGTAATAACCTAGTGTTTGTGTTTAAAAAAAAAAAAAAAAATTTGAAACTCTAACATTTTCCAAGGATATTTGAATGTTTCTATTATTCATCTAGGGCATCTCTAAGTAGAGTTCGGGTGGTCACAGGACAACCCTAACCTAGAAAAAACAAACAATTATTATGTATAAATTTCAAAATTTTATTATTTTATTATCTTTAAAAAAGCTTTGTGACCACCCTAAAATTTTTTTAGGCCCAACATAATTAAATTTTAAACAAAATTTAGCAACAAGTTGATAATAGACTAAGGCTATAACTTCGGAGGAAGACTTCTTGTTATTGCATCATTCTTTCTTTCTTGAGTTTCTTCTCTCCTTTTTTTTATTTTTATTTTTTAAACATTACACTTTGCTCATATTCCACTCCTAAAAAAAAGAAAGCTGTCAAAAAAAAAAAAAAAAAAAACTATAGATACCCCCAAATTCTAACTTGCATGACGGACTGACACTGCAATAACCAGCCGCCATTATGGATTCAAATCGACCGAAAGCCGAAACTCCACAGCCTCCTCAAGGCGGCCGTGGTGGTGGTGGCAGTGGTTTCTCTGCTATTCTAGCAGTCTTCTTATCCTTTATCACCATCTTCGTCATGGTATTATCAAACTATAAATATTTCACCACCATTACCAATCCATCGCATTCTCTCTTTGATTTTATTTATTTCAATAGTGTTTGTTTCACCATGGTACCATTCTTGTTGTTTAATAATTGAAGAGATGCTTCATCATATATTCTAAGCTAAGAAACATATTTACTTCAAAATCTCTTCTTTGGATATATGTATCATCTATCTCACTGTGTGTGATTCTTGTATATATGTAGGTTCTTTGAAATTTAAAAATAAATGGTATGTTCATACTTTCTTTGAGTTTTGAGTGATTGTCTTCATTTAAAATTAGTGGAAACGTGGGAATAGATGTGCAGGATTGAATTTATTTTTTAGAATTTGAAGAAGAAAGAGAAAAGATGATAAAGATAGAGAAACATGTAGAATAAAGTAACTGCTTGTTATGGGGAGTATAAAATTGGTGGGAGTGTGGGAGTAGATATGTTCAACAATTCAAGACTCAAGAGAGCAAAGGGACAAAAAATTGTACTTAACTTTTTTTTTTTTTTTTAAAAAAGGAAAAAACATTTGTTGGTAAATTGCATTTTTATTTTTATTTTTTTGAGAATCAAGATAGCAATATATTATTAGCTTAGGCCATTCACATCAGCCATGTATACAAAGTTAAGGTCTGGTGGTATTTTTTCCATCCAAACAGACATATCAGGGGTAGAGGATGCTTGTTGGGCTAAGGCATGTGCCAATCTATTACAATGTCTCCTAACATGAGATAAACTAAGCGATGAAAATCGAGACACAAGAATATGAATATTTGCAGTTAAATGACCATAGTGAGCGAGAGAGTTGCAGCTCGTGACTAAAGACTTGATCAATACTTCAGTGTCCCCTTCAAGGGTAATTTTGTCGAAGCCAAGTTCAAGTGTAAGCTTCAATGCTCTCCATGCAGCCAAGACTTCTACAGCTATAACTGAAACAGGCAAAGGTATTTGCTGAGTTAGTGAAGTCATGATCAGTCCTTGGTCGTTACGGATCACTACTCCCAAACCAGCAAGTCCTTCCTTTACAAAAATCACGCCATCGAAGTTGACTTTATAGGCATGTTGATTCGGTGCCTTCCAAGCTGCCACTTGATGGGGTCGGGATTGTTGAAAAACCACGTTGCAAGAAGCTCTCTCTAGGATTCGATCTTGAGCAAAATCAACCACCTGGCTGAGTGAGAGTGCAGGTTTGCCCAAGCGCAAGTTATTTCTCCTATTCCATAGTGTCCACAGCACAACAAAAAAAAGGTCGAGCTCCTTGTTACCAGCAAAAATAAGCTTAAACATATCAGTGAAAGAGGAGCACGCCTGAAGCGTGTTGTGATTCCATTAAGCCCGAGATCTCGAAACAGGTTACAAGGCTGGGCAGAGAAACAAGGCATGAACCACATCCCCCTAATGCAATTTGCAAGCATCATAGTAGTGCTCAATAATGACCCTTCTACGGATCAAATTCGTCTTGGTTGGCAATGAATCCTTACAAGCCTTCCAAGCCAGATGCTTGACTTTATTTGGGAATTGAAGCCCCCAAATTTTCTTCCAAAGAGGCTTGAGCACGGAACAGTCTGAAGGCCCAGGCAGGCCATGTTGTTGCTGCTTGTGTAAGTAACTGTAGCCGGACTTAATAGTATAGACTCCATCGGGGTTAAAGGGCCAAATTAGGACATCATCTTGTATTGATCTAAATAGAGTCATATTTTTTATAAGGGCTGCTTCAAAGTCATAGAACAAACTATCAATGACTTTCGTCTTCCACTTCTTAAGATCCAGATTAATCAAGTCACAAACCATACTCACTCCCCTCCCTTCAATCTGTGGTGATAAGACCTTGGGATTACCTGATTTGGGCAACCAATTCTCACCCCAAATATGAACAGACCTGCCCGACCCAATCCTCCATTTCGCTCCTCATTTGATCATGCTTCTACCCTTCATATGCTTCCAAGCATACGAGGAGTTGGCTGGAATTTTTGCATCCATAACTGAGGTATTAGGGAAGAACTTCGCCTCGAAAACACGGTAGAATAAAGATGACTTGTCATGGAGCAAGCACCAAGTTTGTTTGGCCAAGAGTGCATCACTGAATAAAGACAAATCTTTAAACCCCATACCACCACCCGTTGATTTTACCCAATTCTAGGGTTAGGGTTTCGATTCGGTCCCTTAGACCCTTCGAATCCTCTAAGGCTTTATTTTTCTTGTCTAATTTCAGGTTTCGTTCAATTCCCCTCTCTAATTTGGTTCTAGTTTTGTAGATATTCTCTCCCGGTTTGAATTTTCTAGGGTTTCAAATCGTTCAATTATGGTTTGTTCTTGTTTTCTGTAAATTTCAAGAGGGGTTATTAATTGCATTTTTAAATTTATCTAAAATTTAAAAATTTTAGAATTAGTAATGTTACATGTTTAACCCTATTATTGAAACTTTCTAAATAGGTCAATTTGAGAATATTTTGGACATCAAAAAGTTAAAATCCAGACAAGAGAAACCTTTTAAATAATAGTATATAGAGGCATGCTTGTTGTTTAATAATTGAATGGATGCTTCATCATCATGTTTTCTTCTAAGCATTTCTCAAAAAAAAAAAAAAAAGTATTCTTCTAAGCTAAGAAATACATATAGTCCAAAATTCTTGACTATGTCCACGTCAAACTAATAATTATTTTATGCATAAGATAAATCTTCCATCTCACCCTATATGGTGAGATTTGCTTGTGAGCAAAGTTGTCAAAATCAGGATTCTACTTAGGATCATGGGAGATAGGTGGGATCGTGGATCGTTGAATCAAATCGTGGATCGTAAGATCCTACATTATTTGAGGAAAAAAAAAATGCATTGATATGTTAAATAATCATATAAATTATACATTCATTAATATAATTACCATACATCACTACATCCATTTGTAAACATCATTTAAAGAAGCCAAAAACCTGAAAACGTGACACTCTATTAGGATTTATTTTATTTTTTATTTTATTTGGGTTCAGTTGACACTCTCTCTACATTAGAGTGGAAAGACTTGGTCTATTGGGATTTTATTTTTCATTTAGGTCAAACTAAGCCTTCTGTCAAGGTAAAGAAGATTACAAGAAACCAATGTTGTTTGAAATCGTCAGAATCATACGATCCTATCGATCCTGAACGATCACAAAGATCCTTGAAAAATCTGGATTGTTTTAGACAAGTGGGATCGTAAAATCATAGAACCGTAGGATTCAAATTGGGATTTTGACAACCATACTTGTGAGAGTGTAGAAATGTATATATTCGATTAATAAGATACCATTTTGTGTTGCACACATGTCAAACACGGACATGCCAAGAAAACTTCAACATTCATGTTAGGAGGAAAAAATATATATACAATTTCGTATTAAAAAAAAAAAAATTGTTTTGATTTTAGATATTTTTTGAAAGAATTTGAAAGTTTTTAAAGATTTTATTTAATAGTTCCCCTTTTCTTTACAAGTACGAGGATGGAATACAGGAATAGACCCATATAGTCTCTATTCCACCATTATCCAAATTCAATGTGCTGAACCCAAAGAAATTGTCCCTTGGACCTACCGTTTTTTCGGGTCATTGATCATTGCACCTTTTTTTTTTTTTTTAAACCCTCCTTAATATACAGGCTAAGTTCTACTACAATAATATATATCTAATATATATCACAATTGGATTTTAACTAGAGATTCCTATGCCTTAAAATCTTTATATTAGTTATAATATCATATGTTGGAGCTCTCCTTTGAGCTTACACTGACATTTTAGTCCAAGGCCCCAAGCTGTACTACATGGGTTCTAAGGGGGTTGCAATATTGTAGAGTAGTGATTTTTAACCACTTCAAAAATAAATTAAATTATGGACCCCGTGCGTTTGAAATAGTTATCTTTTTAATTATCTTTTTTTGCTAATATATATTTTTTAAACCATAATTTATCTAGATATAATTGTATTTGTGGGGCCCGAAATCTGAGGTCCCAGCCCACTTTGTGTTAAGGGCCCAAAGCCCTGTCCGATAAAGCCCAACCGCCGAGGACGCGCAATGCAACTCCCTGAAGGCCCAAGAACATGGCCGAGGACGATCTCACGCTCAACACCTCACAAAGCGCCTGAAGAAAATGACAAATTCAGTACAAGAGCAGTACAAACGAGAAAGCTACCAACACCATAATGTGGAGCCCAGCGCCTGACGAGCCCATACTCCATACCATGCTATTCAGCTTTTCCCAACCACTCTGACGTATGGATTGATAGGACGAGTAAATACCCCAAACCAGGAAAAACTGACACGTAGATGAAGAACGGGAGGTAAATACTAGTATAAAAGGGAAAGAGAGCGAGGAAGGAGGGGATCCTAAAAATAAAAAAAAAAAAGAAAGGAGGAAGAATGGTGAGAATGTAATGTTCCTCGGACTAATTCCGAGGAGCCAAACCTTTTGAACCACATCAATGTAAGGCTCAACTATACAGTCCAAGCCTACCTTTGTATGAGTTCTCATGAAACCAGGACCAGACCCCTGCCCAGCGCCCAAGGGCATGCCTTTCCAAACCCACTCTCTACAAATCGTATTGTTCGGGCCCTTTACATACGAGCCCAACGTCATCCTTGGGTTGTTAAAAATCGTGTCCCTACAATTGGCGCCGTCTGTGGGGAAGCTTGCGCGTCGGCGCAGATGGCGGTGGAGTCAAGCCTCTATTAGGCAGAAGTTCGCGAAGTTTCCTCCATCTCCAGCGACATGCAGTTGTTACTTCAACATAAACTTCAGCTAGGGGTTACACCTTGTAGTGCCAATGGCACGGGCAGCCCTAGGGGCTTCCGGCCTCAAGCTAACTCTCCCCGCCCTGGTCTAGGGGCTAACCTTCGAAAAATAAATAAATACAAAGAAAAACTACAAGTTTTGGACAAAACCAAGGCCTTGCATGGTCCTCGAACTCAAACTTATGGGGAAACCAAGTACACAGAAAAAACTACAAGTTTTGGACAGAACCAAGGCCTTGCATGGTCCTCGGACTCAAGCCTATGGGGAAACCAACTACTTAGAAGAAAAACTACAAGTTTTGGACAGAACCAAGGTCTTGCATAGTCCTCGGACTCAAGCCTATGGGGAAACCAACTACTTAGAAGAAAAATTACAAGTTTTGGACAGAACCAAGGCCTTGCATGGTCCTCGGACACAAGCCTATGGAGAAACCAAGTACGCAGAAAAAGTTACAAGTTTTGGACAGAATCAAGGCCTTGCATGGTCCTCGGACTCAAGCCTATGGGGAAACCAAGTACACAGAAAAAGCTACAAGTTTTGGACGGAACCAAGGCCTTGCATGGTCCTCGGACTCAAGCCTATGGGGAAACCAAGTACACAGAAAAAACTATAAGTTTTGGACAGAACCAAGGCCTTGCATGGTCCTCGGACTCAAGCCTATGGGGAAACCAAGTACACAGAAAAAACTACAAGTTTTGGACAGAACCAAGACCTTACATGGTCCTCGGACTCAAGCCTATGGGGAAACCAAGTACACAGAAAAAGCTACAAGTTTTGGACAGAACCAAGGCCTTGCATGGTCCTCGGACTCAAGCCTATGGGGAAACCAAGTACACAGAAAAAACTACAAGTTTTGGACAGAACCAAGGCCTTGCATGGTCCTCGGACTCAAGCCTATGGGGAAACCAAGTACACAGAAAAAACTACAAGTTTTGGACAGAACCAAGGCCTTGCATGGTCCTCGGACTCAAGCCTATGGGGAAACCAAGTACACAGAAAAAACTACAAGTTTTGGACAGAACCAAGACCTTACATGGTCCTCGGACTCAAGCCTATGGGGAAACCAAGTACACAGAAAAAGCTACAAGTTTTGGACAGAACCAAGGCCTTGTATGGTCCTCGGACTCAAGCCTATGAGGAAACCAAGTACACAGAAAAAACTACAAGTTTTGGACAGAACCAAGGCCTTGCATGGTCCTCGGACTCAAGCCTATGGGGAAACCAAGTACACAGAAAAAACTACAAGTTTTGGACAAAACCAAGACTCAAGCCTTGGGGAAACCATGGTGGACAGAACCAAGACCTTACATGGTCCTCGGACTCAAGCCTATGGGGAAACCAAGTACACAGAAAAAGCTACAAGTTTTGGACAGAACCAAGGCCTTGTATGGTCCTCGGACTCAAGCCTATGGGGAAACCAAGTACACAGAAAAAGCTACAAGTTTTGGACAGAACCAAGGCCTTGTATGGTCCTCGGACTCAAGCCTATGGGGAAACCAAGTACAAAAAAAGCTACAAGTTTTGGACAAAACATGGTCCCGGACTCAAGCCTATGGGGAAACCAAGTACAGAAAAAGTTTTGGACAGAACCAAGGCCTTGCATGGTCCTCGGACTCAAGCCTGCATGGGGAAACCAAGTACACAGAAAAAGCTACAAGTTTTGGATAGAACCAAGGCCTTGCATGGTCCTCGGACTCAAGCCTACGAGGAAACCAAGTACATAGAAAAAGCTACAAGTTTTGGACAGAACCAAGACCTTGCATGGTCCTCGGACTCAAGCCTATGGGGAAACCAAGTACACAGAAAAAGCTACATGTTTTGGACAGAACCAAGGCCTTGCATGGTCCTCGGGCTCAAGCCTATGGGGAAACCAACTACTTAGAAGAAAAACTACAAGTTTTGAACAGAACCAAGGCCTTGCATGGTCCTCGGACTCAAGCCTATGGGGAAACCAACTACTTAGAAGAAAAGCTACAAGTTTTGGACAGAACCAAGGCCTTGCATGGTCCTCGAACTCAAGCCTATGGGGAAACCAACTACTTAACATGGACCTTAGAATCTATCCGAGGAGAATTCCCCATTAACAATTGGGTTAATCCCAAAGCTGCGTGAATTCCCCAACCTACCCTCGGATTCTCGGTACCAGGGGAATTGGTGCAACTGCAATATAGTGCCATACAATATCTAAACGCAGTTAGAGTCCCTTACTGCTCGGCTACCCCCTCGGATGAATCATTGAGAGTTTATCGTTCTCGGACGGTTTCCTCGCACGCATTACGGAGTATTCAGCTGTTATCTCGATTAGTTTCATGAATTTAATTTACTGGGAATTATCATTATTATGCCTGGTAATGTCGGTAAATTAGAATTAGTCGGATTATGTTTCAAGGTTTCCTGCTCTAAGTATCATTGAATAAAATCACACATGGAGCACACCCATTCACAAAATAATTGTTGCAGAAAGGAAAAGTATTTAAAAAGAAATAAATTCATCTTTTATTAAGACAAAGAAACAGTACAGCGTACATTGAAAGAGCTCAAGTAAGCTCATACTGAAACTAACTACACAAAACAAAAAAAAACAAAAAAAAAAAAAAAAACAAAAAAATACAAGGGAATTAAGAAAAAGCCGAAGAATAGGTGCAGGGGAGAGACGTGCTGCCGCTTTAAAACTTCGTCTAGGGGAGCCATTCCTCAATACTTTTACATGCCTATAACTCAAGCAGCAAAAGAGCCCAACTTCGGGTCGGCACCGTTGAAGAAAAGGTGCCGGGAGTCTAACTCAAGGCTAGCCCTGTTGAAGAAAAGGTGCAGGGAACCGGAAGTTGATGAGCCTCCACGGAACCATGCCTGCGAAAGAGCAGACAGTGCTGATGGCGGAAAACCTTTCTTCTGACACACCGAAAGACTGATGTGACCAGAGCCTGCTTCGGATTTTGACTGAAAGAGGTGGGGGTACCGTTCCCACCATATCCAAGCGGGAGGATACCTTAAATCTATGCCTCCCCTGCCCAGACCACACCACCTTAAGTCTTGGAAGGGTCCGGTGCCTCTGTGGCGGGTGAAGTTCCTCCACCTCCACCTCCACCCAAGCCTCAAACATACTGTACTATAGGAAAGTGGCACTGGATGTGGGAACTGGTTATGGATAAAGGGTTAAGATTCTGAAGGAAGCAGAAGGCTTTATATGCACAAGGAATAATCCCTTACCCTATTTAAATAAGGAGCAGACCAGTGACATTCAATCCACTCAAGTTTCCAATAAGTGCTACAGAAGAGATAGTCCTGGCACAATTTCCGACACCATATACAACTGCAAAGATTTGAATAACCTCGTGAAGGAGGCGCATTAATGGTGGGCCTTGAACACTGAAACGTCCAAGACGCCGCCTGGGAAAATCTAGAAGGATGTCTCACGCCTTAGCGCGCTCTCTAGGCCAGTACAGCAACCTCGATGTTGATGAAATGCGGAGCTGGGCAAGTCATGATTTGGGCCTGACGTTACCAAAACCCTACTCCCCAACAATAAAGTCGGGCAGCAGGATTTTGAGGGGCTATTGTGGGGCCCGAAATCTGAGGTCCCAGCCCACTTTGTGTTAAGGGCCCAAAGCCCTGTCCGATAAAGCCCAACCGCCGAGGACACGCAATACAACTCCCTGAAGGCCCAAGAACGTGGCCGAGGACGATCTCACGCTCAACACCTCACAAAGCGCCTGAAGAAAATGACAAATTCAGTACAAGAGCAGTACAAACGAGAAAGCTGCCAACACCATAATGTGGAGCCCAGCGCCTGACGAGCCCATACTTCATACCATGCTATCCAGCTTTTCCCAACCACTCTGACGTATGGATTGATAGGACGAGTAAATACCCCAAACCAGGAAAAACTGACACGTAGATGAAGAACGGGAGGTAAATACTAGTATAAAAGGGAAAGAGAGCGAGGAAGGAGGGGATCCTAAAAATAAAAAAAAAAAAGAAAGGAGGAAGAATGGTGAGAATGTAATGTTCCTCGGACTAATTCCGAGGAGCCAAACCTTTTGAACCACATCAATGTAAGGCTCAACTATACAGTCCAAGCCTACCTTTGTATGAGTTCTCATGAAACCAGGACCAGACCCCTGCCCAGCGCCCAAGGGCATGCCTTTCCAAACCCACTCTCTACAAATCGTATTGTTCGGGCCCTTTACATACGAGCCCAACGTCATCCTTGGGTCGTTAAAAATCGTGTCCCTACAGTATTGTTTCTCACTTTTAATAAATGAAGAAATTTATAAAAAAATCAATCCAACCACGCACACACAGATATTCCTTCATAACTTTTCCCTTAATTATTTTTATTTTTATTATAATAGAAAATTATACATGAAGATTCCATCATCTTAATTGCCCTTTTACAGAAGGAAGAGGGTCTTTTTAATTATCTGTTGGAACAGTAATGAAATGTTTTGAAAAGTAATAATTAATTCATGAGATGAAGTGTGGGTGAAAGAAAAGTGGGGAAGATGTTCCTTCATTTTTTTTGAAATTGATTTAGTTCATTTTATGATATAAAATAATGTTAATTAACAAATCTAAAATAAACATGGTGTTATTATTTTGATAATAGAACAAATTTTATATCTCTTCCTTCTCCAAGAACGGTTTATAGAAGAGCCGAAATAGTGAATGAGAGTTTTTCCATTCATTAATTCCATAATTTTGAGGGTTTTTGTGTCTGAATTTTGAATCAAATATTCCTTGCATTCTAACAAAATATTACCTTATTTCATTTTTTAGAAAAAAAAAAAAAAGAAAAGAAAAAAAAGATGTTTTGTAATACTTAAAGACGAATCTTAACTTATCTCTACTGGTTTTCGAATAATAGAAATCTATTCTAGTCACTATGGGCGCATTTACCCAATTGACACGACTGAATGAATCAATTCTAGACTTATTGGATCCTTAGCAATTCATGAGAGAATTTGTCATGGGGAGTTCCTAGAAAATTGTCTTTCTATTGGATTGGGAGTCTCTTTATTAGCTCTTGTTTGTGGTGTACAATTTCATATTTATGCTTATCATGTCCTTTATATGGAAATCAGAGGCCATGACACTATTCATTTGACTCGTATTGAGGAGAATTTGACTCCACAAAAAATTAAGCAAAAAGCTGCTAAATTGGTTTATTTTTTGCGTGTACCAATTGAAGATAAGCAACAACCAACCATTCTTATTGGATTAGTGAATCTTTTTTTAGTGAATGATAGATCACTACAAGTGAGGGAGATACGCAATTTAAATAATAGAACCAAGGCTAAATGTACTCGTTATGGTGCGGAATCAAGTCAAATGTACTTGGTATGGTGTGGAATCAAGTCAAATGTACCATTAATGAATTTTCAACTATCAAACAAAGACATTTAAGGTTCAAATTTCCCCTCTCTTAACTATTAAATTATTTAAAAAAAAAAAAAAAGTAAATTGGATAACACTATGCACCTAAATTCATAAAGCAAAATTTGTACCATAAAATATATCATCTCAAGGGGAAGGAGAGAATTGACCATGAAATTGATCAATTCAACTTTTCAAGTTGCTGGGGTGGGAAGGGAACATAAAAATTCAAGAAGACAATAATAATGATGTGCAAATGATGCACTAGTGTTTAGCCTTGTGCATATGTACAAGTACAATTAAAGACAATCACAATTATGTATATTTTTAAGAAGAGATTTAAATTATACATAATATTAGCTTACACTTTTTTTAACCCATACATTTCTAAAATATGTAATAGTTTCTTATTTAGACCCTTCGTTTTTTTTACTCAATTATTTATTTGCCACAAAAATTAAAAAAATAAATGGACAAATGGTGGCAAATTAGATTCCAATTGAAATCCTATTTAGAACTAAATTGGATTTTGACTCTTTAATTTGTGCAAATTCTAAAACGGGAAAAAAAAAACATTTTTCAATAATTTATTGATTGTTATTCTGTTATGCACAAATTCGTAGCGGTTTTATATAATTTTCTTGATATTTGTACCCTCACTACACTCACTAACAAAGTCATTAAAATTAAGTAAACCCCTAAGTGGAAGTAAGCTATATTTGTACCTAAAATTAACAAAAATGCATTAAAAGGTACAGAAAGATATAATGGTCTAAAGTTTGAAGTTTCAATAAAATATATGCCATTTATTTTTATTTAAAAAAAAAAAAAAAAAAAAAAAAAGAACTCTTAAGTGGAAGTAACCCAGTTATAGTCCTCATTTTTTGTAGCGAGGGTTAACTTTTCAATTATTCTAAAGTCTTGATTATACAGTTGAAAATTGGCTACAATGACTCTAAGGGTCTGTTTCAATACCGCTTATTTTACTAATAATTGAAAATTTATTACTGAAAACACTATAACAAAATATTTTTTAAAAGGAAAAACACTGTCCTCAAACATGTTCACACGTTTTTGTACTTTGACTGGTCTATAAACAGTGTTATGAGACCAACCAAAAAAACACAAACGTAGCTTAAATGCAGCTTCAGTGCTAAGCAAACGCACACAAGTCTATAATAGCGATTGCTTCAATTGAAATTTTCTCCCAAAAAAAATAATAATTCTTGAATTGAAATGAAATGGAGTCAATTGGAAACTGGAAAGAAATTTATATAGGAATTTATTTGCCAATTGCCAACTTGCAGCATAAATCTCTTCGTATCATTTTGAATGCTTTTCATCATCACGATCAAGAAAATTTATATTTGGCTTTTTGTAATAAAACCCAAGAATAATGTTAGAATTATAAATTATTTTATAAAATATTTTACAAATTATTAATGTGATGAATGATTAGTAGTAAATGAAAAAATAATATTAATAATAAATCTAAATAAAAACTAATAAAAAATCGGTTATATTAATATTTTTAAAATATTACTACAAAATAATTTATAGCTATAGTTTTACTCAAAAATCAATATATTTTGTTGGAACTGGGGAGGCAAAATCTCAGATACGCGGGGCTACCGCCCTTTTGTACGACTATCAGGAATTGGTGGCTAACCAAAAGACACGACTTTTAGGGGGTGAGCGTAATGATGTTTCTTTGTTGTCCTCCTTTTTCCTGAGTGCCAGGCTAGTTTGTGTAGCACTGCGTTGTATCAGGAGCCTATCTTACCTTTTGAACTTTTTGTGCATTTAATTAATACAATTTTACCTTTTGTTTTTTTTTCAATTACAAAGTATATCTTAACGTTTGATAGTGATTTGATTTTATGCATTAAAATTTTAAAATGTAGGTTTTATTCTATAATATTTGAGAGTGTTTAGATTTTATATTCAAAATTTAAATTTTATGCTTTATATTTTAAGAATGTTTGGATTTTACTTTCTATAGTTTTGGGTGTTTAAATTTTACATTTTGAAGTTTCATAATTTGAGGGTGTAAAATTGAAACACTCCTAAACTTTAGAGAGTAAAATCCAAATTTTGAAACGTTAAGGTGTAAAATCAAAACACCCTAAACATCAAGGGGTAAAATCCAAATTTTGAAACTTTAGAGTGCAAAATCCAAATAGCTCAAAACTTTAGGGGTGCAATTTACAATTTACTCATAAAAAAAATATTTTTTTTGAGATAAGAGATATTGAAAAGTGATATTAAATAAGGTAATTTCCTAAATTAAGGATTAAGATTAAATAAATATGGTACATAAAAAAACTAAAAATAAATTTATGTACCATATATATTTTAACAAAATATTATTTGTAGGGGCACAATTTGTAACAACTCCAAGATAAAATTGGACTCGTACGTAAAAAGACCTCCCACAATATCATTTGTAGAGAGTGGGCTTCAAAGGTATGGTTTGGGCATAAGTGAATGGTTTTAATCGTAGTTCCGGCGAGGAACACTACATGGGCGAGCTTGGCCTTCCTAGCCAAAACTCTTTGATGGCCAGCCCCTCTCATCTTTGTTTGTTTCGCCTTTTATACTGGGGTCCTATCCCCCTTTTTTGTGTCCATGTGTTGATTTCTACCTTTGGGGTGCAGGCCTGTCCAGTCGACCCATACCTAGAGTGGTTGGGAGCTGCTGGAAAGGCGTATGGACATAGGCATGGGTTTGTCAGACGCTGAATTCCGTGTTACTGTGTTGGCTGCTTTTTTCCTGGCCCTGCCCGCTACACTCGGCTTGTTCCTTTCTTTGGGCATTTAATGAAGTGCCGAGGAGGAGGTCGTCCTCGGCAGTGGCCCTCCTCGGCTTGGGCTGTGGTCCTTAAGATAAACTGGGCCTGGGCCAGGGCTACACTTTCTTCGGCCCCACAATAGCCCCTCAAAAGCCTGTTGCCCAACTTTTAGTTGGGAAGGAGAGTTTTGATAATGTTGGGCCTACATCATAACCCGTTCTGATTCTGCACTCCATAAATATTTGTATTTTTCCATTTACTCGGGAGTCGTGTCAAAACAAGGGACGCGCCCTTTTCTTCGTTCGCGCGGAGTCTTATGATATTTCGGTACTCGAGGCGCGCCTTCACGAGGATCTTCAGATCCTACGGCTGAGGATGAAGTTGGAAATTGAGCCCAACTGCTCTGTCCGTAGCTTTCCTTGGAAATTTGCACAAGTTAAATGCCACCGGTCTGCTCTGTGTATAAATAGGATAGGGGGTCACTCCCCTTGCATACAAACCCCATTGCTTCCTTCAGAAACGTAATCCATCCGCCCTACTCAGTGTCCATTTTCAGTGTCATTCAGCCTCAGGGCAATATGCTTGAGGCACGGGTGGGGATGAAGGGCCTTTTCCCGCTTCAGAGGCACCGAATCCTCAAGGTGGTATGGTACGGACAAGGATGGCACAGATTCAAGCCGGTCCTCCGCTTTGACAGAGGGAAGATGGTCTTCCTCTCTCTTTTAGTCAAAATCCGAAGCAGGTTCTGGTCATGCCAGATTTTTGGCATGTCAGAAGAAGGAATTTCCGCCATCAGCGCCGTCTGCCTTGTCGCAAGCAAGTTTTCGCGGGGGTTCCCCAACTTCCGGCTCCCTACACCTTTTCTTCAACGGTGCAGGCCTCGAGTTGGGTTCCCGGCACCTTTTCTTCAGCGGCGCTAGCCCAAAGCCAGGTGTTCTCTGCACCTTTTCTTCGAAGGTGCAGGCCCCTCGTCGGGTTCTTTTGCTACCTGAGTTATGGGCATGTAAAAGTATTGAGGAATGGTTCCCTTACTCAACATCTCGGCGCAGCAGCCAACCTCTCCTCTGTGCTTCCCCTTCGGCTCTATCTTTACTCTCTTGTATTTTTCTTTACTTATGTAGTTAGCTTCAATGTTAGCTTATTTCAGCTTCTCAGTTTACACTGTACTATTCCTTTGTCTTAATAAAAGATGAGTTTATCTCTTTCTAAATACTTTTCTTTTCTGCAACAACTACTTTGTGCATGGATATTGAATATAAGCTTGCCTTTAATGATACTCGGAACAGAAAAAATGCTTTAACACAAATCCCTACTAGTTCAAACTTACGGACATTATCAAGTATAACAATGGTAATCCTCAATAAATTAAACTCTCGGAACTAACCGGGATAACGGCTGAGTGCTGTGCGATGCATGCAAGACCAATGTCCGAGAACGATAAACTCTAAATAATTCATCCGAGAGGGTAGCTGAGCAGTGAGGGACCTCAATTGCTTTTTTTTTTTTTTTTGGTAGCATATTGCTCTAAATTGCATCAATCCCTTTGGTACTGAGGGTCCGAGGATAAGCTGGACAATCCATTCAGTGTAGAGATTAACCCAACCATTAAGGGGGGAATTCTCCTCGGATAAATCCTAAGGCCTATGTAGCGTAGTTTCGCCTCTAAGTAGTTGGTTTCCCCAGAGGCTTGAGTCCGAGGACCATGCAAGGCCTTGGTTCTGTCCAAAACTTGTAAGTTTCTTTCTAAGTAGTTGGTTTTCCCAGAGGCTTGAGTCCGAGGACCATGCAAGGCCTTGGTTCTGTCCAAAACTTGTAAGTTTCTTTCTAAGTAATTGGTTTCCCCAGAGACTTGAGTCCGAGGACCATGCAAGGCCTTGGTTCTGTCCAAAACTTGTAAGTTTCTTTCTAAGTAGTTGGTTTTCCCAGAGGCTTGAGTCCGAGGACCATGCAAGGTCTTGGTTCTGTCCAAAACTTGTAAGTTTCTTTCTAAGTAGTTGGTTTCCCCAGAGGCTTGAGTCTGAGGACCATGCAAGGCCTTGGTTCTGTCCAAAACTTGTAAGTTTCCTTCTAAGTAGTTGGTTTCCCCAGAGGCTTGAGTCCGAGGACCATGCAAGGCCTTGGTTCTGTCCAAAACTTGTAAGTTTCCTTCTAAGTAGTTGGTTTCCCCAGAGGCTTGAGTCCGAGGACCATGCAAGGCCTTGGTTCTGTCCAAAACTTGTAAGTTTCTTTCTAAGTAGTTGGTTTCCCCAGAGGCTTGAGTCCGAGGACCATGCAAGGCCTTGGTTCTGTCCAAAACTTGTAAGTTTCTTTCTAAGTAGTTGGTTTCCCCAGAGGCTTGAGTCCGAGGACCATGCAAGGCCTTGGTTCTGTCCAAAACTTGTAAGTTTCTTTCTAAGTAGTTGGTTTCCCTAAAGGCTTGAGTCCGAGGACCATGCAAGGCCTTGGTTCTGTCCAAAACTTGTAAGTTTCTTTCTAAGTAGTTGGTTTTCCCAGAGGCTTGAGTCCGAGGACCATGTAAGACCTTGGTTCTGTCCAAAACTTGTAAGTTTCTTTCTAAGTAGTTGGTTTCCCCAGAGGCTTGAGTCCGAGGACCATGCAAGGCCTTGGTTCTGTCCAAAACTTGTAAGTTTCTTTCTAAGTAGTTGGTTTCCCCAGAGACTTGAGTCCGAGGACCATGCAAGGCCTTGGTTCTGTCCAAAACTTGTAAGTTTCTTTCTATGGGGCTTTGGCTTAGGGGAATTGAATCCTCGGCCGAGCCCCTTGACCCATCTGCATGGCTGACGCTATAAACTATAGCCCCTAGTCAAGAATCATAGCCCTTAACGAAGCTCTATGTTAGCACGCTGTAACTGGCTGGTAGAAAATGACAAGGGCATTGTCTCACACCGTCGCCTATGCCAAGACACAAACCTCCCCACAGACGGCGCCAATTGTAGGGGCACAATTTGTAACAACTCCAAGATAAAATTGGACTCGTACGTAAAAAGGCCTCCCACAATATCATTTGTAGAGAGTGGGCTTTAAAGGTATGGTTTGGGCATAAGTGAATGGTTTTAATCGTAGTTCCTGCGAGGAACACTACATGGGCGAGCTTGGCCTTCCTAGCCAAAACTCTCTGGTGGCCAGCCCCCCTCATCTTTGTTTGTTTCGCCTTTTATACTGGGGTCCTATCCCCCTTTTTTGTGTCCACGTGTTGATTTCTACCTTTGGGGTGCAGGTCTGTCCAGTCGACCCATACCTAGAGTGGTTGGGAGCTGCTGGAAAGGCGTATGGACATAGGCATGGGTTTGTTAGACGCTGAATTCCGTGTTACTGTGTTGGCTGCTTTTTTCCTGACCCTGCCCGCTACACTCGGCTTGTTCCTTTCTTTGGGCATTTAATGAAGTGTCGAGGAGGAGGTCGTCCTCGGCAGTGGCCCTCCTCGGCTTGGGCTGTGGTCCTTAAGATAAACTGGGTCTGGGCCGGGGCTACACTTTCTTCGGCCCCACATTATTACTTTTCAAATTAAATTCTCATGTAGAATTCTTCTAAAAAAACTCTCATGTAAGTTAAGGTAATCAAAGGATTAGATGATTAATAAAATAAGAATTAAAAATAAATAAATAAAAGTGTTATATATTTCAAAAATGTAAGACAAGCACCAAGGGATTGACTAAGTGATTCCTAAGACCTCATACCATTTCTAGCGTGAGTTTGGATACCAACGTTTCTAGCGTTTATGTTTTTGGCTGGGTCTCACGATACTGTTCACTACCTAACCAAAAACACAAAAAACATGCATAGCAATAAGTTTTTAATTTTCAGTAAATAAGTAGTATCCAAATACACTCCTAGTACGAAAACTGTTGTCTCGTCTTGGAGCCACTCTCATAGGATTCTTCCACATAATAACCTAATGTTTGTGTTATAAAAAAAATTGAAACTCTAACATTTTCCAAGAATATTTGAATGTTTCTGTTATTCATCTAGGGCATCTCTAACTCTAAGTAGAGTTAGGGTGGTCACAGGACCACCCTAACCTGGAAAAAACAAATAATTATTGTGCATAAATTTTAAAAATTTTTTATTTTTAAAAAAGTTTTGTGATCACCCTAAATTTTTTTAGGCCCTATATAATTAAATTTTAAACAAAATTTAGCAACAAATTTAATTGTAGACTATAACTCTGTTAACGGTGGAAGACTTCTTGTTATTGCATCCTTCTGCATTTCTTGAGCTTCTTCTCTCCCCTTTTTTTTTTTAAAAAAAAAATATTTAAATTAACATTACGCTTTGCTCATATTCCACGCTTAAAAAAAAAAAAAAAAAAGCTGTCAAAAAAAAAAAAAAAACCCTATAAATATTAAATACCCCAATTCTAACCTGCTTGACGGACTAACACTACAATAACCAACCGCCATTATGGATTCAAATCAACCGAGACCCGTAACTCCACAGCCTCCTCAAGGCGGCCGCGGTGGTGGTGGCAATGGTTTCTCTGCTATTCTCGCAGTCTTCTTATCCTTTATCGCCATCTTCGTCATGGTATTATCAAACTATAAATATTCCACCGCCACTGCTTTGTTCTTTACTGCACCCTCACCACCATTACCAGTCCATCGCAATCTCTCTTTGATTTTATTTATTTCATTAGTGTTTGTTTCGCCATGGTACTATTCTTGTTGTTTAATGATTGAATAGATGCTTCATCATATATTCTTCTAAGCTAAGAAACATATTTACTTCAAAATCTCTTCTTTGGATATAAGTATCATCTTTCTCACTGTGTGTGGTTCTTGTATAGTTGTAGGTGGGATTCACATGTTCTGAGATTGAACATACATATAGTCAGATACATGTCAAACTATGACAAGTCAGGAGGAGGAAAAAACATAATTTGGTAAAAAGAAAAATTCTTTTGATTATAGATGTGATTTTAAAGATTTTGATGGATGTTATTTAGTCTGAGCATTTAGGTACAGTATTTAGTAGCTGTTTCTTAGGTTCTCCTCTTAAGATTCAACAATATGGACTTTTTCTCAAGAAATGGAAGTGTATTTTTTAGTTAAATAACCACATGGCTGAATCTTAAGATGAGAACTTAAGATACAGCACCTAAGGTACTATTCTTAAGTTTGTCCTATAGTCTAAAATCTAGAAGTAAACATAAATATTCAAGAATTGTTGTGTACTATGTTGTGTCAATGGCCATGCTTCTTAGGTTAAAAACATAGATATGTTTTTAAAGATTTTGATGGATGTTATTTAGTTGAAGTGCAAGATTTAGATACAATACTTAAGTGTTGTTCCTTAGGTTCCCCTCTTAAGATTCAACCATGTGGATTTTTTATCATGGGATGGAAGTGTATTTTTTAGTTAAGTAGCCACATGGTTGAATTTTAAGAAATTAAGGAACAACACCTAAGGTACTGTACCTAAGTTTTTTCCTATAATTTGAAATTCAGAAGTAAACATAAATATTCAAGAATTGTTGTGTACCATGTTATGTCAATGGCCATGCTTCTTAGATTAATTTCCATCTTAGTTATAATCATAGTTAAAGGGAAGCGAAATATTCTATGATTGTAGAATATCTATTAGATTATAAAATAGAATAGAGAAAAATGACTTCATATAGAATAGAACAGACAAAAATAATTCATGCAGCCAAAGCTAACTAATATGTTGAGAATCCATAACCTACCACAAAATTTGAGATTAAGACTTGTTGTTATTGTTGTTGTTAGTTGAAATCATAGTTTAATTTCTTCAATAGTATTTCAGGATCTGTACGTAATATGTGACTTAGAATTCATTAAATTGTTTTGGTATAAAAATGTGACTCAAGACTAATTCTAGTATTTGTTTCCCTTTATGGTGATGGTAGTATTTGTTCTGTGAGGACTTGCATTGTTGCAAGTCAGGTTCAACATGCATCAATATTGTCATTACATGATTATTACAGAGGTGCATCATAGTGAATAAAAGCTTATACCTTCTAGTAGAAATGCTTCAACATTGTTCTATTGCAAAAAAAAAAAAAAAAAAATGCTCTATCCTATTCTTAGTCTTCCACTTTATACTCCACTAACTGCAATATGTTATCCATCTAATTTTTTTTTTTCATTCCCCATTTTAAAAGTTGATTACTTTATAAAGAGAAAAAGGGACGTGGTTGATTACAAATGGTGGAGCATAAAATAGAACATAGTAAGAGTAAGACACAGGACTTTTACTCTGTCCATTTCACCTTGCATTACAAGCTGTGGTTCTAAAGTTCATTGTCATTTAATTATCAACATTTAAAAAAAAATTAAACTTAAAAGGAATTTACATTGTGGCACTGAGTATGCACTTGGGGTTGCAGGGTTATCTCTAAATTACTTTATTTGTAATTGTGTTGCATGAATGTTTTTAGGGATGTTTGGCAAATTACAAAGCTTGTTTAGTTTGATACAAGCTGAATTGAAAATGAGACTGTTAATCCAGTTTGTCTAGAATCAAAACCAGTTTTACTTAATATGCAGCTTGTGAAAATGTCGAATTTGTATGCATGTGAAAACACCAAAATTTAAAAATTTAATTTGCAGCGCATGATTTTTAAAGAACCACTTTGAAGATATGGGAATGTACTTAGTTCCCACTTTGAATAAGTTTTTTGAACAACAGAGTAACCAAACTATTAAAACTAGTTATGTTGTTCTTAGCTGCCTTTCCTGGTTTTGTGATTTGCAACATTCCTTTACTTATTGGTAATTGCTGCTGTCGGGGAGGCATACCTGAAAAAAGAAAACAGTGTAATAAATTCACATCTTATATATTTAATAATTTCATTAGTTCATTCTTGAAGATTTTTTATTATATTTTTTTCTTCTCAAAAAAAGAAGATAAAAGAGGTGTATACGGGGATATAAATAGAAACATCAAATGGAACCACAAAAAGAGATGGCCTCACTTTTCTTTTCTTTTTTTAGAAATAATTACAACATGCTGCTAACCCCGCAGGTCGAACCCTTTCCCCTCTCGACCCCCAAGCACTTTGTACATGGGAATGTGTCAATTCAGCTACAAGGCCTTTGGCAAAATAGCCTCACTTAATTGAACATGTTCCCCATTGCCTAATTGTCCCGCTGGTGCAACAAAAGAAAGAAAAACTTAGGCTGGACTTAGGGTTGGGCACTTGGGCTTGGGCTGACCAAGGGTACTATGATGACCATGTCAATGACCATATATATATATATATATATATATTTGGTAATATCCAAGATAATGTTCTATTCTCAGGGAACGAGTTTCATACTCTAGCTAGTGGGACTAATAGGTTTTTATATAGAGATTTAGCTTGCGTACATTGGAGCCGTTGGGATGATGGCACGTGTCACCATCTTGATAGATTTAGTGTAACTTAACATTAGACCCAAGCTTTGCCCTTTATATAGAAGGTGTGAAATTCTTTTTTTTTTTTTTTTTAATGTAAATCATACCTTAAAATTGGGTTTTTAAATATGCCTGGAGGTTAGAGCTACTTCCTTTGGTCGATCGATGGGATGTGCCTTAAGACGATGTTTCTCAAACTGCAATCGAGGGATAAGTTCAATCGTATTTGATGTGATTGAAGGTGAGTGAGGTGCAATTAATGTTGAAGGGAGGAGAGTTTGTTAGTGCATAAAGGGCTATTACTTTTGAGGAGATTTGTTTGTTATCATCGTGGGTGAGATTCCTTGATATTGGACCTAACCTCTAGGAGAGTTATGTTTGCTTATGAAGATTAGGCTAAGTCAATATGGGTGGTGGTTGAGGCTGGATATTGGAGATGGGTCATATTAATTGTGGGGCCCAATAATCTATGGGCCAGGCCCATTTGCTCGTGGAGAGTCTGAAGGCCCAAGCCGAGGAGAGCTATGGCCCAAGCCCGATAAACACGGAGCACAAAACTGTTTTGGAATACAGCCGAGGATAGTTCAGTCCTCGGCAGATCCAAAATCCTACCGGAATAAAGGGGTAAAATTGGAATTGGACTAAACTTGAAAAGAGACCTAAAATATCTTGGGAAAGTTACCCTTATGACCATTTCCAGATAAGACTCTGCATCTAGCAGAGCCGTATCCTCCAGCCTTATCAATCATCCCCCACAATTCTGGGATTAGACTGATGGGACAAGTATCAGTCTTGGAAATGTTGACCCTATACGTGGACGAAGGACAGTGGACGCAGGCTAGTATAAAAGGAAAAATAAGTAATCTAGGAAGGGGGTTGGGAAAAATGGCCAGAAACCAGAGCTTCCCAGCCCACCTCCAGGAGAAAGACTCCAGAGGTGTAGGAAAACTTAAACTTGTACGGACACCGCGAAAAACCCACCTCCTATCGATCAAGGCCTAGCCCTCCAAACCCACGCTCTACAAATGATATTGTTGGGGGTCTTTTCACGTGCGAACCCGACACTGTTACGGTCCGCCACGAATCGCGTCCTTACAATTGGCGCCGTCTGTGGGGAGGGCTTGTGCGTTGGTATAGGAAGTGGGTTGATAGAGTTTCTTCGTTATATCTAACCGTTGGTTATAGGGTTCTAGCATAAAGTTCTGTTAGGAACTACGTTTCTTGATTAGGAGCTTGGGTGAGGAGCTAACTCCCCTAAAGCCAAGATCCTGCACAAAGGGAAAACTAGGTTTTGGACAGAACCAAGGCATTGCATGGTCCTCGGACCCAAGCCTCAGGGGAAACCAACTACCTGGATGTAATGAAAACTAGGTTTTGGACAGAACCAAGGCATTGCATAGTCCACCGGACTCAAGCCTCAGGGGAAACCAACTACCTGGATGTAATGAAAACTAGGTTTTGGACAGAACCAAGGCATTGCATGGTCCTCGGACCCAAGCCTCAGGGGAAACCAACTACCTGGATGTAATGAAAACTAGGTTTTGGACAGAACCAAGGCATTGCATAGTCCACCGGACTCAAGCCTCAGGGGAAACCAACTACCTGGATGTAATGAAAACTAGGTTTTGGACAGAACCAAGGCATTGCATGGTCCTCGGACCCAAGCCTCAGGGGAAACCAACTACCTAGATGTAATGAAAACTAGGTTTTGGACAGAACCAAGGCATTGCATAGTCCACCGGACTCAAGCCTCAGGGGAAACCAACTACCTGGATGTAATGAAAACTAGGTTTTGGACAGAACCAAGGCATTGCATAGTCCACCGGACTCAAGCCTCAGGGGAAACCAACTACCTGGATGTAATGAAAACTAGGTTTTGGACAGAACCAAGGCATTGCAGTTCTCGGACCCAAGCCTCAGGGGAACCAACTACCTGGATGTAATGAAAACTAGGTTTTGGACAGAACCAAGGCATTGCATGGTCCTCGGACCCAAGCCTCAGGGGAAACCAACTACCTGGATGTAATGAAAACTAGGTTTTGGACAGAACCAAGGCATTGCATGGTCCTCGGACCCAAGCCTCAGGGGAAACCAACTACCTGGATGTAATGAAAACTAGGTTTTGGACAGAACCAAGGCATTACATGGTCCTCGGACCCAAGCCTCAGGGGAAACCAACTACCTGGATGTAATGAAAACTAGGTTTTGGACAGAACCAAGACATTGCATGGTCCTCGGACCCAAACCTCAGGGGAAACCAACTACCTGGATGGGGAACCCACTATTTTAAAAAAAAAACTATGGCACATAAACCTCAAAATTCATCTGAAGAGAGCTCCGCGTTAACAGATGGGTTAATACCTTGATTGCGTGGGTTCCCCGGTCTACCCTCTGATCCCCCAATATCAAAGGGGTTGATGCGATACGGCGCAACAAATTATCCAAAAGCGCAACAAAAGCCCCTCGCTACTCGGCTACCCTCTTGGACGAATTACCTAGAGTTTATCGTACTCGGACATCGCTCTAGCACGCATCGCGCAGCACTTAGCCGTTATCCCGGTTAGTTCCAGGAGTTTAATTTATTGATGATTAATCTTGTTACGCTTGATAATATTTGTAAGTCTAAACTAGTAGGAATCTGTGTTAAGGCGTTTCTCTGCCTAGAATATCATTAAGGGCAAGCTCATATTTAATATTCATGCATAAAGTAGTGGTTACGGAGAAGAAAGATATGTATAGAGAAATAGACCCATATTTTATTAAGACAAAAGAACAGTACAGTGTACAATGGAAAGCTGAAACAAAACCTACATCGAAGCTAACTACGTGAGTAACGAAGAATACAAGAGAGTGAAGATAAAGCCGAGGAGGCAGTTCAGAGGAGAGGTTGGCTTCTGCCTCGAGACCTTATTCCTCCTCCATGCTTTTGCACGCCCGTAACTCAGGCAGCAAAAGAACCTGACCTCAGGCTAACACCATCTACAGAAAAGGTGCAGGGAGCCGGAAGTTGGGAAGCCCCCGCAAAAATCTGCCTACCACAAAGTAGACAGTGCTGATGGCGAAAATTCCTTTTTCTGACATACCAAAAATCTGGCATGACCAGAACCTGCTTCGGGTTTTGATTAAAAGAAGGAGGAATACCATCTTCCTCCCCTCAAGATGGAGGACTGGCTTAAATCTGTGCCATCCTTGTCCATACCATATCACCTTGAGGATTCGGTGCCTCTGAAGCGTACGGAGACCTTTCGTCCCTATCCAAGCCTCAAACATCTTGCTTTGGGGCAGTGGCACTAGAAAGAGGGATCGCGGATATGGAAGAAATATAGTTCTGAAGGGAACGGGAGAGTTCATGTGCAAGTGAAGTGATCCCCTATCCCATTTATACCCAGAAGTAAACCGGTGGCATTTAATTCGCGCAGCGTCCCAAGGAACGCTACAGACAAAACGTCTCTGGCTCGATTTCCAACGTCGTCTGCAACCCTGAGGCTAAAGGAGTCTCGAGAAGGTGCACCTCGAACACTGGGACGCCAAAAGGTACCGCGTGATCAAAGGTTATGGAGACACCTCTTAATTTGTGGGCCCAGTAAATTCGCGGCCCAGGCCCGTTTAACATAGGGGCCCAGGGACAGAACCAAGGCCTTGCATGGTCCTCGGACTCAAGCCTATGGGGAAACCAAGTACAAAAAATTATAAAAATTACAAGTTTTGGACAGAACCAAGGCCTTGTATGGTCCTCGGACTCAAGCCTATGGGGAAACCAAGTACAAAGAATTATAAAAATTACAAGTTTTGGACAGAACCAAGGCCTTGTATGGTCCTCGGACTCAAGCCTATGGGGAAACCAAGTACAAAGAATTATAAAAATTACAAGTTTTGGACAGAACCAAGGCCTTGTATGGTCCTCGGATCCCAGCCAATGGGGAAACCAAATACTTGGATAAGACAAGGTTTGAATCTCGTAAGATGGGTTACTTGGTAAGAATGTCAAGTCACCTCATCCACGGCTTGAACACCATAAAAGGTTAAGGCCAGTTAAGGTGTAAGGAAGGGAGTGGAACGGCCCAGCACTTAGTCATATTAGAAGGCCGCTCATTTGGTGGGTGATATATCTTCAAATGGTTGTTCCATACATGACATCAAGCCTTCGTTTTTCTCCTCGGCTAGCATGGGGTAAGTATGACTCTTCACTGATCGGCCTTATTATGCCAAGCATTTCTATTAAAGTTATGGTAACATCTTTTTATTATCAAATCTTTTGGTTTTAGTCGTCATTGATTTAGATGCTATATTATTGTGCCGAGCAGCGTTTGTAGATCCAAAAAAAAAAAAAGGCATAGAGACAAAACATGCGAAATAAAATAACAACGATTTTTATTAATACGAAAAACTATTACAATGTACAAAGAGGGGCTCGAACGAGCCTATGCAAAATGTGAACTGCCTAAGCGACGGTTACATCCGTAGTATAGATAAGTAAACTCCCAGGCATCTTTTAAACTCGTCTTCAAAGTCTCTCCAATCTTTGCCTCAATACCGCTCATATTATGATAAGAACCTTCTTTGGGAGGAAATGGCGGAGAAGGAAATAGTAAGGAAGAAATCAATGAAGAAGATGGAGGAGATGAATGAAGAAGATGGAGGACATGAGTAAAGAAGGAGGAGAAGAAGAGAGAAGAGATGAAAGGAAAGAAAAAGGAGCAAAAGAGGGAGAAGTGAAAGCACCAGGGTGGAACTGGTGCTGGGAAGACTAAGAAAAGGAGACGGAGAATAGCCCCAGTGAAGGAAGAGGGGAAGAAGTAGAGACACTTAGTCCCTGCCTCGATCCTGACTCCCAACACACTGGAGCCATACTAGGTATGCTCATAGGAGAGCGGTTGGTACTGATGATGGGTGTTCTCGACTCAGTCACGCCGAAAGTTTGACGTGACGAGTCCCTGCTTCGGATTTTGACTGAAAGGAGGGTGAGGTTGATTTTGAGTCTTCGCCACCCCTGTCCCGATTGAGCCGTAATGAGCTTTATTGGAACATGGCGTTTATAAAAGGGTTTTGGCTCTCGCATCGCTCGTCGTTATGGTAAAGTGTATCACGATTTAGTGCGTAAACCCTTCGGTAAAATGAACCCTGGGGGAGGCCAAATATTTCAAATCTCAGAAAGATGAGAAGGAATTATTTACGAAAACAATAACCTCCGCCCTTCCTTCTTATACTGAGGGGGGAGCGGGAGACATTTAATAGGTTCAGATATCCAAAGGAATCTGCCAACACGAACATGCCGGTTCCGTTTCTCCACCCCATCAAAACAAACCACCGAATTAAAGCAGTCTCGTAAATAGTGGTCATTAAAAGTGCGTTTTGGATACCCAAACGATAAGAACGCATCAAGCGCGAAAACAAAAAACTGTCTCATAGACCGGTGCATTTCTTGGACGGATGAAGAGCCGCCAGCATTATTAATAGGCCAAATTGATTGGGCCGTAGGAAGAGGTTCGGCATCACCAAAACCCCCCTTTCCAACCAAGAGGTTGGACAGCCGGGTTTTGAGGGGCTATTGTGGGGCCCAATAATCTATGGGCCAGGCCCATTTGCTCGTGGAGAGTCCGAAGGCCCAAGCCGAGGAAAGCTATGGCCCAAGCCCGATAAACACGGAGCACAAAACTGTTTTGGAATACAGCCGAGGATAGTTCAGTCCTCGGCAGATCCAAAATCCTACCGGAATAAAGGGGTAAAATTGGAATTGGACTAAACTTGAAAAGAGACCTAAAATATCTTGGGAAAGTTACCCTTATGACCCTTTCCAGATAAAACTCTGCATCTAGCAGAGCCGTATCCTCCAGCCTTATCAATCATCCCCCACAATTCTGGGATTAGACTGATGGGACAAGTATCAGTCTTGGAAATGTTGACCCTATACGTGGACGAAGGACAGTGGACGCAGGCTAGTATAAAAGGAAAAATAAGTAATCTAGGGAGGGGGTTGGAAAAAATGGCCAAAAACCAGAGTTTCCCAGCCCACCTCCAGGAGAAAGACTCCAGAGGTGTAGGAAAACTTAAACTTGTACAGACACCGCGAAAAACCCACCTCCTATCGATCAAGGCCTAGCCCTCCAAACCCACGCTCTACAAATGATATTGTTGGGGGCCTTTTCACGTGCGAACCCGACACTGTTACGGTCCGCCACGAATCGCGTCCTTACATTAATGTATTGGTGCTCTGTTCAGTTCATTATTGATCATATTGCATGAGTGAGATTCGTTACTTGAGGAGGGTGAGTTCTAAATTCTAATACGATTGTACGAGAGTTCAAATGAGTCCATCTTAGGCTAAAGGGCTTAAAGTCGATATCTAAATATTTTTTATAAATATGATAAAATTTCAACTTATGGTGTCCACTTTATAATAATGATTACTCTTTCTTATTAGGACAAGACACTACTCAATTTTAGTGTAGACGGAGTTCAAATATAGATCACTTATTCCACGATAAAAAACTTTACCGATTAAGTTAACTAAAATTCATAATATATCTCAATAAATATATAGGCTCACATATTGAAGATATCAACAAAATATCTGGAAAAAAAAATGAGTTGGAAAAAGTATAACAAAAATAGGTTAAAATGCAAAACTCATCCTCAAAGTTTCATTATAATTCATTTCAACCAAGTTTATTCAATTAAGGTCTTTCTGTCAACTTTTATTAAATTTTTTATAAAAAAATTATGGAAAATATTTTTCAATCATCATTAATTTTTTTTAATTTAAAAAATTTGAAGACAAAAAATTACAAAATTTAGATAATTAACGGTACATTTAATAGAAGTTGATGGAGAAGTCATAATGAAATAAACTTGAAATTTAGAAGACTGAAATGAACGAAAACAAAGTTAAAAGACTTAAATGAATTCTAATAAGATATAGAAGATGAATTTTACATTTTGGTCATAAAAAAATCTCCAAAAAGGTAGGGAGTTTTTTTTTTTTTTTTTTTTTTTTTAAAAGCTAGGGAGTTTTATTTAGATATATAACAGGTCAAGCAATTGTAGAGCAGGTTGGACGCGCATTATATTAAAGAGATGGCATTAGGTTTAATAAAATAATCAAATATTAATTACAACGAAAATATTTGACCATGGGATCTATTCGATTTTATTGATTAAAAAAAAAAATTAAAAACTTGTTAAGTTGAGTTCCATATTGAAAAAAACCTAGTTAGTTGAGCATTCACATCAGATCATCTAAAGTCTTCTAAAATAGAACTACAGTATAAATTTTACACATTTTGAACAAAAAAACACCTACATCAATGGGTGTAAAAATGTGTAAAACTGTGTATATATTTCCATGAGCTACAGTACCCATGTATATTTACACGGGTACTGTAGCTCGTTTATAATTATTTTATTAATTTCTTTTCTCTCTTTCTCATTTCATCACTTTTCTCTCATCTCAACTCTGCAAAGCCGATCAGCTTCTCCTTCTTCTTCAAAATCTTAGGCTTCGAAGACGATAGCTCGACGGCGATCTTACGCGACACGGACTGAGTCCGATCGGCGAGTTTGGGCGGCGAGTGAGTTGGGAACGCCGATCAGCCTCTTCAATCTAACAATCCGTTTGGAAACGGAGACAGTGACAGAGAATCGATCGGACATGGAGGGCGAGCGGGTCAAAGTTGTTGTGATTGTGTCGTTGTTGTTATGGAAGATCGGTGAATCATTGTTGTTGTGTCGTTGTTGTTGTGATTGTTGTTGTGGAAGATCGGTGAATCAGTGGCCGGATTTTGTTGAAGGGTGGTTGGCTGGGTATGGGTGTGGACAGAGAAGACGAAGTGATGAGTTTGTGCCAGAGAGGAGAGGGAATAAAATAATAAAAAATGTAAAAAGAATGAATATTTTATTAAATAAATGTGTAGAATAGATAAACTGATGTGAGTGTTTTGTAAAAGTGGATGTGTAAAATAGAAAAGGTAGGTTTTTTCTTGTAAAATAGACAGAAAATTTGCACGAGCTGATGTGGTTGCTCTCCTTTTGCCTAATGAATTTAAACGTAATATAATAATGTAAGCCATGTTAAGTGTTTATCCCAAATATTAATAAAAAAAAAATAGAAGTAGGGAGGTGTGACAGTTTCTTTAAAGTATAAACAAATAGTGTGAGAGTATACTACATTATGCCAGTGAGAATTTGAGTAAAGTTGTAATTAAATTTAAAATTTGAGTAAGATTGCTGGTATAGGTTTTTTATTTTTTATACTTTTTTTTTTTATTAAAAAATGGAGTCTCTGATATGTAGACTTATCGATCATATGTCACGTAATTAATAGGATAATACCAGGGATATATTATCAAAGTCTTGATATAACTATTGTTACGGGCACAACACACTCATTGAAGCACATCTCAAAGCTTTGAAACCACTCAACTCTCCCAAAATTGTAGTTACACCACACTGTAGTTTATGCCAATGTAGATAAGAATTACAAAATCATTACGAAATAAAATAAATAAGATAAGAATTACACCACACTGGTTAGCGCCGTATGAAATTAAACGCAATAAAATACTAATAATGAATTGCGTTAATTGTTAAGTGTTTCAAATTACAATGCTATCACTAAAATATACTCCATCAGTCCATTCTCATTATTAAACAGTAATCATTCCGAATACATTTGATGCAGTGTCTAACTCAGAGAGTCAGAGACCATTTTTTGGTGAACACAGCTCTGACTATTCAATCTTTCTTTGCTTTTCCTGACCAAATTGCCTCGCTAAAGAACAAGAATTTGGCATCAGCAAGTGGTATCTTTTATTCTTTTACATTACAAGAAGTGGGAGATAGTCAAAGACCACATGCAGGAATGGGTCCTAGTCCAAGAGCATTTTTTATTTGAATCTTTGAAAAAAAGGCTCAACGTAATAAGATTTTCTTTTACTTGAAAGTGATGGGCACGAGCACAAGGACAAGATTATACATCAGCAAAAGATACATTTGAATACAAAGAAGTTGGAGATTTTTCCACAGGAATGGGTCCCCAAACCAGGAGCTATCCCTTTTGAGTTTTGAGTCTTTGAAATATCATCAATTTTCTCTGAATATGGTGGCCGGGTGTGTTTGGAAAAAAAAAAATCATTTCTTTTCAAATACATCTATCTCATATTTTAAATTTAAAAATATATTTAATATTATGTTACTTAAAATTTTGAATAACGTAACATTATTTAAACTAATATATATAAATAAAAAGTTAAATATATTTATAGTGAAATAGAATATCCTACTTTGTGTCAACCCTTATATAAATAAATAAATAAATAAATATATATATATATATATATATATCATTTTATTAATTTGTGTTCGTAATGTCTCCTCTCATACATTTTGATAACATTGTTAAAAATATTTGAATTAAATATATTACAAGTCTCAAAGTGTGTTCACTGTTACATCACTTAAAATTTTAAGTAACAATTTTTTTCAAAAGGTAATTTTAAATAATGTGACACCGTATATTTTATTAAAATACTAAGAAAAAAAAATCTCTACTATGACATAGATGCATATAGAGAAGATCTTAGCTGGTGTCCACCGTCCACCCTCTTATATATGATCAGTTTATTAATTCATATGCGCAATGTCCCCTCTTGCACATTTTGATCATATTTTATAATAGACTTAAATTAAATATTACCACTTAATTAAAAGATATATTTAGTTTTACATCAACTAAAAATTCAAAAAACGTGACACTATACATCTTATTAAATATAATATATATATATATATATATATAATCTTTATAGTAAAAGTCTCTAGAAAGAATCCTAGTTTCTGTTCACACTAGAGTGTGTTATTATTAAGATGCAAGTGGAAAGAAGGAAAACAATGGGAGGAAAGGAAAGCAACTTCTTTGTTTGATTGAAGGGAAAGTAAAGAAAAAATGAAAATTAATATACATTTTTCGGCATTTTGGTAAACACCTATTTTTATCCATTATTATTTGAAACGTGGGTTATTCTAAAAGTTTTATAACTCAATTGTCATCTCTTGATATTTCTAATAGAAAAGTTCAAAATTCAAATAATTTTTCTCCTATTGTAATTTTTTTTTTCTTCTCCATGCAAATCAAACAAGGGAATATAAAACTTTTTTTTCCTTTCCACTTTTCTTTTTCTCCTTTCATATCCTAACTGACATACTAAAAAAATATATAAAATCATTCCTTTTTTCCTTTCTTGGCCAATCCTCATATCTTCTCCTCTCTCTCTCTCTCTCTCTCTCTCTCTCTCGTGCTGAAATTTCCTCTTCTCTCACTATTACCAAACACAGAAACACTGTGTTATTATTTTTATTTTTATTTTTTTTTTGAGAAACGATTAATTTCTTATTTGGTGCACGCAATGTTTCTTCTCACGCATTTTGATCATATTGTTAAGAGACTTAAACCCATGATCTAATTGTGATGGATCACATAAGGCCGGCAAATCATTAGACCCCTTTTAATTAATTATTTGCATGTGTTTTCAATCATTGAGCTTACACTGACTGACTGACATGTTAGTCCAAGCTGTACTGCATGTGGTCTAAGGGGGGTTGCAGCATTGTAGAGTAGTGATTTTAAACCATTTCAAAATTAAATAAAATTATGGACCCCGTGCGTTTGAAATAGTCTTCTAATTATCTTTTTTTGCTAATATATATTTTTTAAACCATAATTTATCTAGAGTAGTGATTTTTAACCATTTCGAAAATAGATAAAATTATGGGCCCCATGCGTTTGAAATAGTTTTCTCTCTAATTATCTTTTTTTGCTAATATATATATATTTTTAAACCATAATTTATCTAGAGTAGTGATTTTTAACCATTTTGAAAATAAATAAAATTATGGACCCCGTGCATTTGAAATAGTTTTCTCTTTAATTATTTTTTTTGCTATTATATATATATATATATATATATATATATATATATATGTGGGGCCCAATAATTTATGGGCCAGACCCATTTGCCCGTGGAGAATCCGAAGGCCCTAGCCGAGGAGAGCTATGGCCCAAGCCCGATAACATAGAGCACAAGACAGTTTTGGAATACAGCCGAGGACAGTTCAGTCCTCGGCAGATCCAAAATCCCACCGGAAAAAAGGGGTACAACTGGTATAGGACTAAACTTGAAAAGAGACCTAAAATATCTTGGGAAAATTACCCTTATGACCCTTCCCAGATAAGACTCTTCGCCTAGCAGAGCCGTATTCTTCAGCTTTATCAATCATCCCCAACAATTCCGGGATTAAACTGATGGGACAAATGTCAGTCTTGTAAAGGTTGACCCTACACATGGACGAAGGACAGCGAGCGCAGGCTAGTATAAAAGAAAAAGTAAGTGAATCTGGAAGGAGGCCATTCGACCTCCAGGAAAAGGACTCCATGGGTGAAAACACCTTAACTACACATGCTCATCACAGAAAAGAACCCACCGTTGGGTAACCGGGGTAAGACCTTAATGATCCTCGGATCAAGTCCGAGGATTCCAACCCCGCCGGATGCAATGCTGTAGGGCTTAAATGATCAAACCCAACTTCTTTTTCTGCACGAATCCTCTAAAATCAAGACCGGGACATCGTCCCGTGACCAACGGCTAGTTTTTCAAGCCCACTCTCTACAAATCATATTGTGAGGGATCTTTCATGTGCGAGCCCAACATCATCATTGGGCCGCAAAAGAATTGTGTCCTTACAATATATATATATATATATATATTTAAATCATAATTTATCTAGATATAATTGTATTGTTTCTCACTTTTAATAAATGAAGAAATTTATATAAAAAAATCAATCCAACCACACACACAAACAGTTATTCCTTCGTAACTTTTCCTTTAATTATTTATATTTTTATTATAATAGAAAATTATACACGAAGATTCCATGATGTTAATTGTCCTTTTACAAAAGGAAAGGGTCTTTTTAATTATCTATCTGTTGGAACAGTAATGAAATGTTTTGAAAAGTAATAATTAATTCATGAGATGGAGTGTGGTTGAAAGAAAAGTGGGGAAGATGATCCATCATTTTTTTTTTTTTTGGATTTGATTTAGTTCATTTTCTGATATAAAATAATGTTAATGAACAAATCTAAAATAAACATGGTGTTATTTTTTTGATAATAGAACAAATTTTATATCTCTTCCTTCTCCAAGAACGGTTTATAGAAGAGCCGAAATAGTGAATGAGAGTTTTTCCATTCATTAATTCCACAATTTTGGGGGGTTTTTGTGTTTGAATTTTGAGTCAAATATTCCTTGCATTCTAACAAAATATTCCCTTATTTCATTTTTAAGAAAGAAAAAAAAAAGGATGTTTTGTAATACTTAAAGATGAATCTTAACTTATCTCTACTAATTTTCGAATAATAGAAATCTATTCTAGTCATCATGGGCGCATTTGTTCAATTGACACGTATGAAGGAATCAATGCTAGACTTATTAGATCCTTAGCAATTCATGAGAGAATTCTTCATTGGAGGTTCCTAGAAAGCTGTCTTTCTATTGGATTGTGAGTCTCTTTATTAGCTCTTGCTTGTAGTGTACAATTTCATATTTATGCTCGTCATGTCCTTTATATGGAAATCAGAGGCCATGACACTATTCCTTTGACTAGTATTGAGGAGAATTTGACTCCACAAGAAATTGAGCAAAAAGCTGCTAAATTGGCTTATTTCTTGCGTGTACCAATTGAAGATAAGTAACAACCAACCATTCTTATTGGATTAGGGAATCTTTTTTTAGTGAATGATAAATCACTACAAGTGAGGGAGATACATGATTTAAATAATAGAAACAAGACTAAATAAAATTTGATCATTATGAGCTAATGGGGGTGTTTATTTCTTTGTCTTCATATACTTGCTTGGTGCGGAATTAAGTCAAATGTACCATTAATGAATTTTCAACTATCAAACAAAAATATTTAAGGTTTAAATTCCCCCTCTCTAAACTATCAAAAAATTTAAAAAAAAAAAAAAGAAAAAGAAAAAAAGAAAGTGAATTAGATAACACTGTGCACTTAAATTCACAAAGTTAAATTTATACAATAAAATATATCATCTCAAGGGGAAGGAGAGAATTGACGATGAAATTGTTCATTTCAACTTTTCAAGTTGTTAGGGTGGGAGGGGAACATAAAAATTCAAGAAAACAATAATAACAGCATTAGCATTTAGGGTGTAAAAACTCTCCCAATTGCTATTTTACCTCCCAAACCCTTAAAACCATACTCCATCTGGGTTTGTAAACCCAAAAGTTTTTACATCTTGTGAACAATAAGGTTGCACTTAAAATTAATATTTTATTCTCCCACCTCTCTCTCTCTCTCATCTGACTCTCACTATTTCTCTCTCTCTTCAATCATGCACGCCACATACTCTTTCTCCCTCTCTCTTTCCCAAATGCAGAAATGCTATCATACTTCTCTCTCTTCTCCTTTGTTGCCAATCTCTCTCGATGGTGGCATCAAGGTGGTGGCATGGTCGTGGCAGTGGTGACATGAGGTTTGTGGGTTGTGTGTTTTGTGGCATGGGTTTTTGCTAGGTTGTGGGGTGGTCCAATGGTTGTGGCACGGTGGTGGCATGGTCGTGGGTTTTGGTTGGGTGGCCAAACTCTGAATATTAAGAGTTCCTCCCACTCTCTCATCCTCTCAACTCTTGGGTTCCACAAGTGACAAGCCCACATGGTTGGATCTATCATGAGATGTCCTTATCTGTCATTGTGTTGGCTGTGTTTGGGTTGGCTGAATTTGTGTTTGGGTGGTCAGATCAATGGTGGTTTGGTGTTTGGGTGGTTGTGGGTTGGTGTTTTGGTGGCCGAATTGGTGTTTTGGGTGGGTTTTTTTTGTTGTTGTTGGTGGTGGTTGCTGGGGTGCATGTGGTGGTGGGGTGGTGGTTGCTACTGGTTTGTTGGAGAGACAGATACAAACCAGAAAGATAGAGACTGAGGAAGAGAGGAAAGAGAAAGATGAGAGAGGAAAGTGAAATAAATTTATTATTATTATTTTATTAGGTAATTTATATTAATTTATTGGGTTGCATGTAAGAATAAAAATAGAGATGTAGAGTGTATTGTAAAATAAAAATAGGTTGGTATAATAGATAAAGTAACTTTTTAGATGGTAAAATAGTGACTGGGATAGAAACCCGATTGCTAGTGCTCTAATGATGTGCAAATGATGTATTAACTAGAATTAGTGTGTAGCCTCATACATATGCACGGATACAATTAAAGACAATCACAATTATACATTTTTTTAAGAAGAGATTTAAATTATACATAGTATTAGCTTATATATATATATTTTTTTTTTATGAGGCTTACACTTTTTTTAAACCATATATATCTAAAATATGTAATAGTTTCTTATTTAGACCCTTCAATTTTTCCACCAAATTATTCATTTGTCATAAAAATTTTAAAAAATAAATAGACACGTGGAGGAAAATTAGATTCTAATCAAAATTCAATTTAAAATCTAATTGGATTTGGACTCTTTAATTTTTATACTCAAAAATTCAATTAACACAAAATTAAAAATTAAATAAAACACGTGACATAAAATTAATATAAATTAATTATTGTTAACAGATGTTTTAAGAAAACAAATTAAATAATATTACATGTTCAATTATGAGTTAAAATGTGCAATTATGCACAAATTCGTAGCGGTTTTATATAATTTTCTTGAAATGAAGTGGAGTCAATTGGAAACTGGAAAGAAATTTATATAGGAATTTATTTGCCAATTGCCAGCTTGCAGCATAATCTCTTCGTATCTTTCTGAAAGCTTTTCATCATCGCAATCAAGAAAATTCATTTTTGGCTCTTTGCAAAATCTAAGATTATCCTACGCGGGGCTACGTCCCTTCTGTACACCTATCAGGAGGTCGGTGGCTAACCAACGGACACAATTTGTGTGGGGGGTGAGTGTAATGATGTCTTTGCTGTCCTCCTTTGTCCTGTATGCCAGGCTAGTTTGTGTAGCACTGCGTTGCATCAGGAGCCCCTCTTACTTTTTGTCCATTTAATTAATACAATTTTACCTTTTCAATAAAAAAAATATTTTTTGAGATAAGAGATATTGCAAAAAAAAAAAAAATTAAATAAGGTAATTTCTTAAATTAAGAATTAAGAATTAAAATTAAATAAATATAGTAGACATAAAAAAATTAAAAATAAATTTATGTGCCATATATATTTAAAAAAAATATAATTACTTTTCAAATTAAATTCTTAAGTAAAATTCTTATAAAAAAATTTTCATGCAAATTAAGGTAATCAAAGGATTAGATGATAAATAAAATAAGAATTAAAAATAAATACCAAAAAAGTGTTATTTAAAAAAATATAAAGTAATCATTAAAATGTTGACTAAATAATTCATAAGAGACCTCATAATATTCATTCGTGATAAAAAAAACCTTATACCCTCATCTTTAGAGCCACTCTTATATAAAATTTGTTTTATGTAATAGCCTAATATTTGTGTTATAAAAAAAAAAAAAATTAGAACTCAAATATTTTCCTAGGTATTTGAGTATTTGTGTTATTCATGTAGGAAGACTTCTTGTTATAGCATCCTTCTTTCTATAAGAATATTCACAAGTCACAACAAAAATTGTTATCCCAAACTATTTTACTATTCTTTTTTTTGGAAAGCCCTATTTAATATATCCCATTTTACTATTTTATTCTAAAAAATTATTTTATCAATTATATCATACTATTTTTTAATCCATTTAACATTCAAACTCTACTTATCAAAAAAAAAATCAAACTCTATTTTTTTTTCCAGTTTATTTAAATATTTTTTTTCCCTCTCTCTCTCTCTCTCTCTCTCTCTTCCTTTTGGTCTCTCTCCCTCAACCTCCAGCACAAGAACAGATAAAAAAAAAAAAAAGAAAAAAAAAAAAATCAGCAAGGTCTCTCATGGGTTTAACGCCACCACCGTTAAACCACCGTCAAACCAAAACCAAATTAAACCACCATCAAACAACGCCACCACCATCAAACCAAAACCAAAACTACATTAAAAAAAAAAAACCATCAAACCATCAAACTCAACGATCAACCCATTTAAAAAAATCACTGTCGGCGCCATCGGAGCTCCGATTCAAACCCATCGGAGCCATCACCAGCAAACCCAGCCCTCACGCCGATCCAAACCCACCACCATGCCCAGATCAACCCATAACCCTCACGCCCAGATCAACACAGAAACCCACAAATCCATAGCAACCCCATCGGAATCCATAACAAACCCATCGGAATCCATAGCAAGCTGATCTGAGATAGAGAGGAAGTAAGTGCTGAGATTGAATGGGCTTCGGGTTTGAAGAGGAGAGAGCAGAACGAAGTAGAGAGAAATTGGAGAGAGAAAGTGAAATGAAATGAGAGAGAGAGAGAGAGAGGAGAGAGAAGAAGCATAGACAAATAAAAAACTAATTTTTATTATACAATACTGCTACATACTGCTACAGTACCATCTTATAAAAAGATTGTAAATTTTTTTGCAATGGGATGATTTTGCAAGTCCGGCTATTGGGGCTTTTAAATACCCCAAATTCTAACCTGCTTGTCGGACTGACACTGCAATAACCAACCGCCATTTATGGATTCAAATCAACCGAGACCCGTAACTCCACAGCCTCCTCAAGGCGGCCGCCGTGGCGGTGGCGGTGGCAATGGTTTCTCTGCTATTCTCGTAGTCTTCTTATCCTTTATCGCCATCTTCGACATGGTATATATTTGAATAGTGTTTGTTTCGCCATGGTATTATTCTTGTTGTTTAATAATTGAATAGATGCTTCATCATATATTCTTCTAAGCTAAGAAACATATTTACTTCAAAATCTCTTCTTTGGATATATGTATCATCTATCTCACTGTGTGTGGTTCTTGTATAGTTGTAGGTGGGATTCACATGTTATGAGAGTGAACATGCATATATTCAGATACACGTCAAACTATGACTAGTCAGGAGGAAAAAATATATAATTTGTTAATATGTTTTAGATATGTTTTTAAAGATTTTGATGGTTGTTATTTAGTCTGAAAACTAGAAGTAAACATAACTATTCAAGAATTGTTGTGTACCATGTTATGTCAGTGGCCATGCTTCTTAGATTAATTTCTATCTTAGTTATAATCATAGTTAAAGGAAAGCGAAGTATTGTGTGATTGTAGAATATCTATTAGGTTATAAAAAAGAACAGAGGAAAATGACTTCCTGTGGCCAAAGCTAACTAACATGTTGAGAATCCATAGCTTACCACAAAATTTGAGATTAAAGACTTGTTGTTATTGTTGTTGTTCGTTTAAATCATAGGTCAATTAAGCTTTTATTATTTTTCATAAAATCCGTGTTGCTATTGCTATTTTGTATCAATCTCTTGGCATTGTAAATTTCTTCAATGGTATTTCAGGATTTGTACGTAATTGTGTTGCCTGAATGTTTTTAGGGATGTTTGGCAAATTACAAAGCTTGTTTAGTTTGATACAAGCTGAACTGAAAATGAGACTATTAATCTAGTTTGTCTAGAATCAAAACCAGTTTTTGTTAACATGCAGCTTGTGAAAATGTCAACTTTGTATGCATTTGAAAACACCAAAATTTAAAATTTTAATTTGGAGGGCATGATTTTTAAAGAACCACTTTGAAGATATGGGAATGTATTTAGTTCCCACTTTGAATAAGTTTTTTGAACAAAAGAGTTAACCAAACTAAAAACAATTAAAACTAATTATGTTGATCTTGGCTGCCCAGCCTGGTTTTGTGATTTGCTGCTGCCAAGGAGGCATACCTGAAAAAGGAAAATAGTGGATTAGTGTTTCTTTATGGAGTGACTATAAAATTTACTTACTATATGCTAGCTTGTATAAAATTTTAGAATTGTTCTGAACCTCAGCCACTGGAATTAGTGTTTATATCATTTTATTTGAGTTTGAAAATCTCTGACATGAATATAAATTTTACAGATGATGAATCAATCACCATCAACTATTAGGAATGGTTTGTCCATTCTGCACCAAGTTCCAGAAGGCTATGTTGGGGTTTACTGGAAAGGAGGTGCCCTTCAAAAGACGATTACAGATCCAGGTTTGACTATGGTCCCTTCTTTATGATTTTCATTCAGTAGTTGCTTTCCTAGAACTTATGGAATTTCTGCATGCACTTAATTTTCAGGTTTTCATCTGAAGCTGCCTTTTATAACCCATTATGAGCCTGTTCAAGTAACCCTTCAGACAGATCAGGTAAATTTGATGTGATGAAAATTGAGGAATTTCATCTTGTCAGTCTAATGCTTAAATCTTTCATGTGAGTATAATTGCAGGTTAGGGATATTCCCTGTGGTACAAAAGGAGGTTTCATGATCAACTTTGAGAAGATAGAGGTACAGCTACTAGATGTTGCTCTTTATTAACATTATGGTTTACAAATTACAAGTGGTCTAAGGTTTGAAATGCTCAGCTTATATGCACTGATTATAATGCCTTTTCAGGTTGTTCACCGGCTTCACAAGGACCATGTGCATGACACTCTGCTGAACTATGGGGTGCAGTATGACTATACGTGGATATATGACAAAATTCCTCATGAGATCAATCAGTTCTGCAGCTCTCACTCTCTTCAGCAAGTCTACATTGATGTTTTTGATCAAGTATGGATGCTAAAGAAAACATACCCTTTAAAGCCATAAATGAAAATATTTTGGGAGCTTCCAATTTAGCTTTACAGTATACGAAGTCTTACGAGTTCTGATAAAAGTAGTGTACTTTTCTTCTTCTGCTTTAGTTGTTTAATCTGATAGATTGTTTAACGTATTGAAATCTTTAACTTATATTTGAACAATCTTAACTTAGTAGTGCTGTGTTGATTTCCAAGGATTATTTCTCTTCAGGAATCTATGTTGGTGTTAAGTTGCCAGCATTATTAAGGAGTTCCTTATACTTCATATAGTTGTGTAACATTATGGTACCATGAGCTAGTGTAGTGGTTATCAAATCCTTTTCTATCTATTTATTTCATGCTATATTGACAAAGCTTGTAACTCTCACAGATTGGCGAAAAGATGAAAGATGCTCTCCAAGGTGACTGCACACAATATGCTCCAGGTATTGAAATCATGAGTGTTCGTGTTACAAAGCCAACCATCCCGGAAAGCATAAGACGCAATTTTGAACAAATGGAAGAGGAACGCACTAAGGTTCAGTTTCTTTTTCCTGAATATGAGAGAAGGTCCTTTTACTTTCTTTTGTTTTCCTCTGTTAGTTAAGCAAAGCAAATACACACGCAGACCCACCCACAATATGATTCTTAATTTGCAGATTCTTTACAAATTAAATGTTATTTTAATGTATGTTTATTATTTGAAATTATGGCCTGAACATTGAGTTTACCCTTGAAAACAGTTAGCCTTGGTCCTATGAGCATTCAATATTACAATCCTTTTTTTGTTGCTTATATCCAAACTTTATACATGCATTTGTTTGCACCCACACCCAGTCAATGAAAAACATATTGGATAATAGTAAGCCTTTGAAGTTAATAGAGTGCATCATTCTATGTTTTATGTTGATGTTACTTTGTTAGGTCTTAATTGCTATTGAGAAACAGAGGGTGGTTGAGAAAGAGGCAGAGACAAGTAAGAAAAAGGCTATTAGTGAAGCTGAGAAGATTGCAAATGTGAGTAAGATCCTCATGGAACAGCAGTTGATGGAAAAGGATAGTGCCAGGAAGCAGCAAGAAATTGAGAACCAGATATACATGGCTTGGAAAAAGAGTTTGGCTGATGCATATTTCTACCAGTAAAAGCTTGATTCACTTTTCAGTTTAAAAGATATGAATATGGTATTATAGAAATGACTAATGATATTGCTCTCTCTACATTTATAGTGTACTGAAGGAAGCTGAAGTAAACAAGTTGAAGCTGACACCGCAATTTCTTGAGCTTAAATTCATCGAGGCCGTAGCTGATGATACAAAAATTTTCTTTGGGGAAAAGGTCTTTCCCTCTCTCTTGTGTGTGTGTGTTGGTGTGGGGTGTTGTGTATGCAAGCTTTACTTAATGATTCTTTCCTATAGAGACCTAGGATCTGTTTAGATACCGTTTATTGCTGAAAACTGAAAACACCGTAACAAAATAATTTTTAAATGTGTGAATAGTATTGTGAGATCTAGTTTTGAAGTTGTTTTTGCTTAAAAAAATACTTACGGGTCCCGTGAACAGTGCATGAGACCTACTAAAAACGCTGAACCAAACGTGCACCTAATATGTTTTTGGATCAAAGGCTGCTTGGGAACTTCCTGCAAGAGTTATCTAGGAATGTGTCTGAAGAGGAGAAAATCAACAGCTTAATTTTTTTTATCCTACATTTCTTTTTTTGATTTGTCGGCTCTATCAACATATTGTATTGTAATACCTAGGTGATATAGCATTATTACAAGCATGTTACCAAGTAGGGAAAGTAAATGTTTATCTGTATATATTAAAAGGATTCAGAAAGTTAGTTATTACTTTTTTTTCTGTCAAAAATACTCCTAAATTAATTAACCAACAACTTAAAAATGGGGTTAAAATAATAAATTGACAAAAGAAAGTTAGTTATTATTTTTTTTACTGTCAAAAATACCCCTACCTAAAACTTAAAAATGGGGTTAAAATAGTAAATTGACAAAAATAATAAATTCCTATTTTTACGTTAAAATACCTTCCTATTTCTAATAAACTCCTACTTTTACGTTAATTTAAATTCCTACTTCTACTCTCTAACTCCCTACAAAATAGAATCACTCTTTTGTTAGTTTTAAAACTCCTCAAATTTACAAAACTCACCCCATGTATTATTATTATTATTATATATATTTTTTTTGTGATTGAAAAAAGTGGAAATCCCAAATTATAATAAATGCAAATTATTAATCTTTACCTAAAAAATAGAAAGCGCGCGTGCTCAGAGGCTAGTTATTATTATTATTATTATTATATAAAATCGAAACCTCTTAAACTCCCACAATTTTCAACATCATTGCTATTTTCTTTTTCTTTTTATTTTAGATTCTTTTTATTTTAGGTTTTATATCTTATATATTTATTATTTCTCTTCAACGTGTAATTATCTTATCAAGTATTACAATAGTTTAGTTTAAATAAAACTCTATTAGATATATGTTTTAAGAGCTTGAAATTCTACTTCAACTAAAATTCTATAACAAAAATTTCAACAAATTTACACCTCATTAATATTTTTTTTAAGTTAAAAAAAAAAAAAAAAAAACTTTTAGGGTTTCTTCCTTTCTTGCATAAGAACTCTGAATGGCACCAACACAAACATAAACCCTGATTTTTTTCTTTTCTTCTTGCATTCAAACCTCCCTTTACAGAACCAACACAAATATTAAACCTCATTAGTATCTTTGCGTTCCACTCCTCGGTGGAGGTTGATTTTCCACTCCCTCTTTGTTTCTTGGAATTGATATATAGATTGCTTTTCTTTTCTTTTCTTTTTTGATGAGACTTGCATATGCAAGAGTGTTCCCATATAGGGGTTTTTTTTTGGTGGTTTTTAGATTGGCGGCAATCAGCAAAGAGAGAGAGAGAGCAAACTAAGTTAAAGAGCAGCATTGTGACTACTCATATTCAACAATTGGGAATGTTTTATCCAGCAGAGCCTAAACATCAAATTTAGTATGTTGATTTATTGTATTTTATCCAACACAAATTTCGCACCTGATCTTTTTATTGTAGAACTTTATAATTTAAAATTTAAAAACAAGAAGCATGAAGCAAGAAGCAAGAAGATGACCTTCCTAAATTTGGTGGTGAGTCACTACTTCTGTCTATGAAATCAATCTTTTGTGTTCATTATGCTATAGGCAATCATGATTAAAAGTGAACACATTTAGCATCTGAATTTAAAATATTTTATTCCATTTTGTAGAATTCAATAGGTGTGTTTAGCATCTGAATTTAAAATATTTTATTCCATTTTGTAGAATTCAATAGGTGTGTTTAGCATCTAAATTTAAAATATTTTATTCCATTTTGTAGAATTCAATAGGTGTGTTTGAAAGATTGAATTAATCTTAATTAAGTTTTCAATATCTTTTCATTATCCTCTCCTTATATCAATTTCAAATTCTAATCATGTTTTGACAAATCAAGGAGGTGATACTAAATTCCATATTGTCACCATATTTATAATCAACTTATTGGTGTTTGCTTTTATGAATAATCATTGAATCAGTTATTATTCATACTATATTGGATGTTTTAAACTAATACTAATTATTTCTACTAGACATTATATTAAATTGTATATTTTTAGAATGATTGAATTATCTTGATTGTCTTTTGTTTTGATATTTGGGTCTCTTTATTTCCTTTCAATTTATATTTTTGTTGGTCCTAACATCTAATTGAAATGTTTGATTTAGCCAATGGCCATATCAAACTCCAACTAATTCTATGTTAGTTTAAAAGTTTCACCTAATTAGTGGCTAATCGACAAAGAATGAGAAAAACACCATAAGGAGGTACAAAAACAGCACAAGACTACAAGAGAGCTTGGTGGGCTTCAACTTCTAGAGTTTCTGCCTCTTTGTTGAGGTAAATTGATGTTATTTAGGAATGAAATATCATTTGAGTTATTGAGAGAATAATAATTTTATTTTTTACTTTGACATCAAAATCAATATAAATTTTACACATTTATGTTAAATAATATCATGCATTGCATGAGTTAGCAACTAGTTATTATTATTATTTATTGGAAAGGAATGTAAATGTTGGCTGAGGCTTTGAGAAGGTGTTTCATTTAAACAAAATTTTTGGGAAGTCGCCAATTTTTTTGGCTCTTATAGGCATTTCATGCAATGAGTTATATACAAAAACAACAACAAAGTCTTAATCCCAAAATTCTAGAGTTGGCTATGAATCCTCAACAGATTAATTAGTTAGGGTTGGCCACCTGTATTCTTTTCCTTTATTCTACTCTATCAAAAGTCATACTCTTTGCAACTTTTGGGCTTGACATGTCTTTTTTATTTATTTTTTAATTACTTTTACTAATGAATTTTGGCCTTCCTCTATTTTTTTTTTTTGGTTCCCTCAACTTGGATCAACTCACTCTTTTTTACCAGGGCATGGGGCATTAGTCACGCTCCTTTGAACATGACCAAACCATCTTAAGCAACTATCCTTGTAGATAAAAGCTTGAAACATTTTATAGGTTGATGCACAATCTTTTACTTCCAGATTCAATTAACATTATCTCTGGTCACTGCTGTCAATATGAATGTTATTCACATCTGTTATGGGTAGAGTTTGGATTTACAATAGATTGTCTGTTTGATTTTAATATACCTGCGGAAGAGAGAATTTGGTTTGTTTTACAATGAACATTGTGACTTTTTAGTTGCTTTTTAAGGGTGTGTAAAACAGTGTAAAACAATTTGTTTGCAACAAGTTTAATCATTTGGTAAATTTGCACCTTAAGACAAAAGGAGAGCTGTTGAATTTTGGTTCGATTTTGATATAACACGCTGCAATGTTATATTCTTGATATTGCTGGATGACTACGCATGGAAAACAGTACAATGAAATGACAGAATGTTTATTTATGATTACAACTAAAATGATCTTGCTCCAGCATACTAACCTCACATGTAGTAGAATTATGGCAAATATTTTATGCTGGAATATCTATATAAAGTCGTTGCTACTCTGGCATTTGATTGAGTTGTACTCTACACCAATCAATGCTTGTCATTCATGACTCGATATAAAAATATGAAATGAACTTAAAAAGTAGTATGAATGTGTATATGGGGATTTCATAATGTCATCATCTGATCTAATAAATTCACATCTGATATATTTGATAATTTCATTAGTTTATTTTTGGAGAGTTTTTATTATAATTTTTTACTTCTCAAAAGAAGAAGAAGAAAAGAGTGGTGTATATGGGGATGTAAATAGAGACAGCAAATGGAATCACAAAAAGAGATGGCCTCACTTAATCGAACAAGTTCCCCTTTGCCTATTTGTCCCTATTTGTCCTGTTACTACAGAAGAAAGAAAAACCCCTTAGCAGTATAACTTAGGCTGGACTCAGGGCGGGGCTGGCCAAGAGTACTCTGGTGATTAAGTCAATAACAACAGATTTTCCTTTGTTGGGTAATAAAAAAAGGTAATAAAAAAAAGGTAAGACTTAGATACAGCATTTAGGGGCTATTCTTTAGGTTTTCCTTTTAAAATTCTGTCATGTAGATTTTTCCTCATGGAATAGAAGTGTATTTTTTAGTTAAGTAGTCACATGATTGAATTTTAAGAGGGGAACTTAAGAAACAGCATCTAAGGTAGTGTATCTAAGTTTTGTCCTAAAAAAAAAAAAAAATCTAAGATAACGTTCTATTCTTGGGGGATGAGTTCCATACCCTGGCCAATGGGACTAATAGGTTTTTATACAGGGATTTGGCTTGGGTCTAGTGCATTAGACCTGTTGAGATGATGACATATGATAAAAATTGGACACATGTCACCATCTTGATAGTTCAGTGTAATTAAACTTTGGACTCAAGTTTTGCGTTTCATTCAGAGAGTGTGACAATATTTTTTTAGATGTAAATCACTCCTTAAAATTGGGATTTTAAATATGCTTAGAAGCTAGAGCTACATTCTTTGGTCATTTGATGGGATGCGCCTCAAGACTGTGTCTTGGGCTGCAAACGAGAAATAGGTTCAATTATATTTGATGTGATTGAAGGCAGGAATAGAGGCAGAACTTTGAATTAAGGGGGCAGTTTCACTGTTAGCTGTATGTGGCGATTTCAACCTTTCACTCTGTTACTACATAGCTGTTAAGATTTTTTATTATTTTTTATTTTATTTATTTTTGTTTGGGTAAGGACAAAATTATTTTTATTTAGAATTTTTTAAAGGGCAGGGTTGTTTATTTTGGATAAAATTGATTTAGTTTTACTATTGGTAATTTTTGTTGTTGAGCTATTTTTTTGGGTTTGTATATTTTGTTTTAGATTTTAAATTATTTTTTTTATTTTTTATGATCACTAAAATGAAGAAAATGCTAGAGCTACAAGCTTTCTTATAAAATATTAATGTGATAAGTGGTTACTGGTTAGTAAAAAAAAAAGATGAGTGGTGGACTCATAAGCAAACCAATAAAAATTTGCTTTCAAAATAGTTTGTAAAAATTATTGTAAAAAAGTTTGTGAATATAGCATTATTCTTAAAAAAAATTAATGATATTGTTTAAGAAAAACAAAATGTAATTCTATAGAATAAAATTGCTAAAATTAGTATACACATAATAATATTTTAAAAAAAAAAAAATTTGGGGGGTGGTTTCCATGTCCAATAGTGGCTCCATCCTAATTGAAGGAGAAGAGGTTGTTAGTGTTCAAAGGACTATTACTTCTGAGGAGATTTGTTTGTTTTCATTGTAGCTGAGATTGCTTGATATTGGACTTAACCTCTATGGGAGTTAAGTTTGCTTCTGAAGATGACAAGGTTAAGTAAATATTTGACCATTGGATCTATTCAATTTTATTGATATATATATATATATATATATATATTTTAAAAAAATTTAAAACTTGTTAGTTGAGTTCCGTTTTTAGAAAACAAAACCTGGTTAGTACCATTGATAATTACTCTACAAATATAAGTTCTTGTAAAGTGTGGGGTAAAGGTCGGAATTCAAGTCTTCTGAATGGAGTTCCACACACATGCACATAGATTATGCTAGAGTAGAATTATATCTCAAATTTAAATAAATAAATATATATATATATATATATATATATATTGGGTAGTTGTTACCTTCTTACATTTTACCTTATGAATTTAAACAAACAAATAATGTTACAGTCACAAATTATTTTTCAATATTTTTTATAAACTATATGGAGATGGTCCACACTCCACAGAGCCAAAAGTCCTTTTCAATCTTTCAAATATCATCAATTTTCTTTGATTATGGTGGGTGAGTTTGAAAAAATAAAATAAAATAAAAGAAATCTATTTCATATTTTATATTAAATATTACAAATTTAAAAGTGAGTTCAGTATTATGTTATTTAAAATTTAAATAACATGACATCATATAACCTAATATATATAAAAAGTTAAAAAGGTTTACTGGGATATAGAATCTAATCAAATATCTTAATTTGTGTCCACACTTTATATCATCTTAATAATTTGTGCATGTAACGTCTCCTCTCATACATTTTGTTATCAAGTATCAACTCTAAGAGTATCTCTAACAGCTAATGTAAAGTTAAATTTGGACCACCAAATAGCACTGTTCATGCTCCAGCAGATTCTCCAAACATCCAAATTCTCCAAATTTATTTTTGAAGTTGCTACAGTGATTCTCTTAATTTAGAGAACACTGTAGCAACTCCAAACCTATTTTGCTGCTTAAAATATTATCTCAATTACTATTATATCAATTCTTTCTCTCTCCTCCGGATTTTTTTTTTTTTTTTTTAATTTCTCTCATTCTCTTTGTTTCTCACAGAATCCAAACACAAAACACAAAACAAAATCCAATTCTTAAAATAAAATTGAATCAGAACAAGCAAATATGGAAAAAAAAATATTCATAACAATTCTTCCTCTCAAACATCTCTAAAAACTCAAGCATAATCAAAATACAACTCAAAAACATAATCTTAAAATTAATCAAACCATAACAATAAAAGCTAAAAAAAGAAAAAAAAAAAGAAAAAAAAGACACAAGCTATCTACCATCTGGGCTGCGTTGGGAGGAAGACGAGCGGCAGCAGCAGAGGACGACGAGCGGCGGCGGCAGAGCGAAGCCATCTAACCCATCTGTTCTTTCTCTCTTTACCTATTTCTCTGATTCTTATTACAATGAAAAAAAAAAGTTGAGGAAGAGAACTGGAGAAAGAAGATGAAAAAAAAAAAAAAAAAAGTTGAGAAAGAGAACTAGAGAAAGAAAGAAAGCCAGAGGGAGGTTCTGGAAAGTGGAAAGTAGAGAAAACAAAAAGGGAGGGGATGGGATATATGGGTACACATGTGTGGTGGAGAAAAATAAAGAGAAAAAAGAAAAGAAAAGAGAAACGTATGGATGATAGAATAGAAAGAAAGAAATGAAAAATAATATAAAAAAAAGAAATAATAATTTAGAAATTCTACCACAATATTTTCATAATAATTTCACAATAAATTTTAAATAATATATTGTTATTAGTTAATATTGGTAAGTAAAAATATAATTTCAACAGTGGGTTTAAATTAGAACTAGTAACAATTTTTCACATAAGATTTTGATGTGATTCTTATGAAAGTATTGCGAAAAATGTTGTGAATATAACACTTTCCATTGAAAAATATAATTGTTGGGAATGAATATAGAAAGAATAAATGATGATAAAAAAAAATAAAGAAATAATGAAGAAATAATATTTAAATGAAATAGAGAATGGAATAGAGAATCTGTTGGAAAGTGTATTTGAAAAAGTGGGTAGGTAAAAGTTAAATGTCACTGTTTATTCTCCAAATAGTACAAAAATTTGGAGAAGCTGCTGGAGATGCTCTAACACAATATAAATGTTCCATTGCCACCGCTTTGTTCTTTATTGCACTCTCACCAATCCATCACTAGGAGTGTCATAAGGCTAACTTAAAAAAAATGAACAAATTAAGATGAGAGAAATTTGTAATATGAGAAGTTTAAAGATACAATCTCCACTTTTACGAATGCAGTGGAGCAATTAGAGAAAGAGAAAGACAAAGGGAAAGAGAAATCAATATAATAAAATTTATTAAAAAATAAATGCTATGTTCATACTTTCTTAATTGAGTTTTGAGTGATTGTCTTCATTTGAAATTAGTGAGAATGTGGGAATAGATGTGCAGGATTGAATTTATTTTTTAGAATTTGAAGAAGAAAGAGAAAAGATGATAAAGATAGAGAAACATGTAAAATGAAGTAACTGTTTATTATGGGGAGCATAACATTGGTGGGAGTGTAGGAGTAGATATGTTCAACAATTCAAGACTCAAGAGAACAAAAGGGAAAAAAAAAATCGCACGTAACTTAAAAAAAAAAGAAAAACGTTTGTCGGTAAATTGCATTTTTAAATTTATCTAAAATTTAGAAGTTTTAGAATTTGTAATTTTACATGTTTAACCCTATTATTGAAAGTTTCTAAATATGTCAATTTGAGAATATTTTGGATAACAAGAAAAGCCTCTTAAATAATAGTATATAGAAGCATGCTTGTTGTTTAATAATTGAATGGATGCTTCATCGTCATGTTTTCTTCTAAAGCGTTTCTCAAAAAAAAAAAAAAAAAAGTATTCTTCTAAGCTAAGAAATACATATAGTCCGAAATTCCTGACTGTGTCCATGTCAGACTAATAATTATTTTATGCATAAGATAAAATCTTCAATCTCACCCTCTATGGTGAGATCTACATGTGAGAGTGTAGAGATATATATATTCGATTAATAAGAGACCTTTTTGTGTTGCACACATGTCAAACACGGACATGCCAAGAAAACTCCAACATTCATGTTAGGAGGGAAAAAAATTACTATACAATTTCGTATTAAAAAAAAAAAATTGATTTTAGATATTTTTTGAAAGTTTTTGAAAGATTTTATTTAATAGTTCCCCCTTTTCTTCACAAGTACGAGGATGGAATGCAGGAATAGACCCATATAGTCTCTATTCCACCATTATCCAAATTCAATGTGCTGAACCCAAAGAAATTGTCCCTTGGACCTACCAAAAATGGAAGTTGTTTCGGGTCATTGATCGTTGCACTTTTATTTATTTATTTATTTTTATAATTTAATGAATGGGTCGTTACACCCCAATAATATATTAAGCCCCTCCTTAATATACAGGCTAAGTTCTACTACAATAATATATAATAATATATGTCTAATATATCACAATTGGATTTTAACTAAGAGATTCCTATGCTCTTAAAATATTTATATTAGTTATAATATCATACGTTGCAGCTCTCCTTTGAGCTTACACTGACATGTTAGTCCAAGCTGTACTGCATGGGGTCTAACGGGGTTGCAATATTGTAGAGTAGTGATTTTTAACCATTTCAAAAACAAATAAAATTATGGACCCCGTGCGTTTGAAATAGTTTTCTTTAAGTAAAGCATTGAATGCTATATTTTGTGGTGTTTCTCCATATGAGTTCCACAGGATTTCTCACATAATAGTAGCCAAGGAAGCTTGGGAGATATTGGAGACCACCTATGAAGGAACAAAGAAAGTGAAGGACACAAAGCTTCAGATGTTAACCACCAAATTAGAAGAGCTTAAGATGGGAGATGATGAGTCCTTTGATTCATTCTATGGAAAGCTCAACAAAATTGTGATTGCGAAGCTCAATCTTGGTTAGAAGATTGAGGATGCTAAGGTGGTGAGAAAAATTTTGAGGTCCCTGTCGGAAAGCTTCCGAGCGAAAGTCACAGCTATAGAGGAGAGTAAAGATTTGGATGAAATTAAGATCCAAGAGCTCATTGGGTCTCTTCAAACGTATGAGCTTGGACGGCCTTCTCATAAGACAAGTAAATCTCTTGCTCTTAAAACCATCACCGAAAGAATGAAAGATTCCTCCGAAGAAGATGGAGTGGAAAAGGATGTAGTATTTCTAGCAAAGAACTTCCGGAAATTTCTGAAGATGAAGAACAGTGGGAAACCATTTAGCGGAGGGAAGTTCTCATCCTCCAAAGGTGATAGGAAGGAGTTTAAGAAGAAAGAAGGAAAGGATTCCCAGTTTCCTCAAGGCATTGTGTGTTATGAATGCAATGGTCATGGACATCTTAAGAAGGAGTGTCCCAACTATCTAAGAGGAAAGGGCAAGGCGTATGCCACAACACTTAGTGATTCGGATTCTTCAAATTCTGATTCTGAAGGGAGTTGTGATGGAGAAGGGAACTACTCCACATTTATGACTATTACCCATAATGAGTTTTCGGAGGAGTTGAACTTGCTGGTACAGGAGCTTGGGAATCATAGTGATAAAGAATCAATGGGAGTTGTCGAAGAATCTGATACTGAAGAAGATGAAAACGCAGCTGGTCTTCAAGAGAACTACAACTCACTCCTTGAGAAGTCAGGAGAGTATACAAGGATAGCCAAGGCAGCCGTAATGAAGATGATCGAGGCATTCACCACATGTTTGGCGAACTTCAACAGCAGGTTTGAAGGTCACAAGTCACATACCCAATCCTATAGGGATATCACCCCGAACACACGTGATGTGTGGGTGAAGAGGGGTACTCATGCATGATTATTTCCTATGTCCATGCATCAATACTTCCAATGCTTAGGATCATAGGTTCATGCATCATATCATGCATTGTTTTCTGTTTATAGCATGTCTTCTTTTACAAGTTCTATTTGTGTTCTTTCAATTCTTGCTTTGTTTTTGAGTGTGTTCAAAATTCAAAAACCCATAAAAAATTGAAAAATCTTCAAAAAGTTTGATTGCTTGTATGTGAGTTTGGCCTAGTACCTTCGTACTAATGGCATAGTGCATTTATGAGCTTAGCTTGTTTATATATGCACATATATATGTGTGGAAGAAATCTTGAAAACTATGCATGATTGTTGTAAATAGATCTTCAAGCTTGTCATGAACGATTGATCAATTGTCTTGATGGTCTTGATACTTGCATAGACTTGTGCCTATATCTCTTCCCACGTTATTTCCTTTTTGTTTTTGAATTTGAGCTCTCCAAATGTAAATTTCAAAGTGAAAAAGAGATATTGAGCTACAAAAGCCTATCACACATACTAGTATTTGACTAGGAAAAAGGGAAAACGACTTGTGTATTGAAATGTATGGTGCTCAAAAAGCTAAAGGCTAATTCTCAATGTTGAAATATCAAAAATTTCAAGCACCGATCTCAAAAAGAGATGTATTTATCTAAAAAGAATCAAATGTTATGATTTATGTAGAAGCCAAATGAAAAGCTTCTAAGTTGTATAATCAATTTGTGGGAGGTCATATATGTTCATTTCTAGAATTGAGATTGATCACTTGACTTAGTACTAGTTGTGTATGACTTGATTGAATTGATCATTGAAACTTCACTCTGGTCTAAGGACTATTTCACACTTGATACTCACCCACAACACACAAGACTTTGATTCAATGAATGCTTATCTCATTTGTGTGATTGTACATGTTCAAATGTGATGTGTATGCTCAAGTATTTGATGATCAAACCCAAAAAGATTTTTGAGTGTTTTATTTGTTTTTGAAAGTGATTTTATACTTTCGCACTCTTAATTTTTGTTCAAAATGCATTTTTGTGTTTTTCATCAAAAACTAGTTCAGAGGCTGTTTCGCGAGAAGCTCGCAACTTAGAGCTTCCCACGAAATGTGCTTGAGGGAAATCAAAAGTCATATTTTTCATACAGAAACTCTCGCTACTACCTCGCAAATATTTCGCGACTAACCTCTTCTCGCGAAATGGTTTTTAGGCAAAAACTGAATTTTCCTTAAAATCACACAGAAGCTATCACGACTGTCTCGCGACTTAAAGCTTCTCGCGAAAGGTTTTAAGCCTCAGTGGCCCTTCTCGCGACCGCTTCGCCACTGCCTAACTCGCGAAAAATGAGTGTTTTCAATCTAAATGTAGCAGATGTGACAGGTTTTCAAACATTTCTCATTTCCCCCGCATAAGACTCTCAAACCCCTCTCAATCCAAATCACTATTTCACTCAAACCCTATCAATTCCAAGCTTGTTTTCTGCGATTTTAACTTTATGGTATGTTTTCTAAAACATTTTTCCTTTTGTTTTTCATAGATTATGCAAAAATTAGTTAGGGTTCTCAAAATTGGGGATTTTTTGAAAATGGGTTGGGATTCTAATTTTTGTGAAAATTTTTTCAATCTCTTGATTGGGCTTTGTCCCATTTGGTATTTTTGCATTTGTGTTGGCCCCGTGTGGCAGTTCTAACATGTATTGAGGCATATTTTCACTATGTTCATGCATTTTTCATCACTGTGGTGCATTGTTGCATGCTAGGTGCTTGACAGAATGCCTTAGTGACATTTCTGTGTTTGTTTTGAACTCAAGTGAGTTCCTAAGGTTTAGTTCTTCTCATGTTTACTCTTGTCTATCTTTTTGGTCAGTGCTCGTGTGTGTTACACACTTTATTTACTTCGTGCATCAATGCCTTGCACACACTAGGCACTCTCTAGGGCCCCTCTAGGCACCCCTCATGCATCTCAAGATGCACACACATGCACAAACACATGCACAGCCTATGCACACACAGACACACTCACTCTATTCATGCATTCTGATCATACTTACATGCTCTAACATTTTTAGCTTGTTGGTTATGTCTGTCTGCTCTATTGTGAATGTGATATGCTTTGTTTTGAGATGTCTTCATTTTTGTTCGATCTAACATGAATTTAATCAATTTTTGATCTGTTTTGTGGTGTTGTACTTGGTTCTTTTCTGTGATTGTGTGACTTTGCGTAGATGGCTCCTACTAAGCATGCAACCACCAAGAAATCATCCAAACGTGCACGCACTAATTCCGACAACTTCAGGTCTGCAGAAGCAAATATGAAATACAATGATTGCTACAAGGGCGCAACCATTATCATGGAAAGGGTAGTACAATTGGAATCACTTGAGGGCACTTTCATCCCTGAGGTGTTCAAAGAAAGAACTTGGACCAAATTGTTGAACCCGGTTGGGGTTGTGTATTCAGAGATTATCAAGGAGTTTTTCTCCAATGCTGTTGTTGACGAGGATCGTATTGAGTGCTGGGTGAGGCACAAAGAATTTGTGATTACAAGGGAAATCATCCAAGATTTTTTAGAGGTTCGTCCTCCCTCACAGCCGATTACAGTGCAATATGATGATAGACTGGGGTCTACTGATGAGATGATACGGACACTTGGTGGCACACCGAAAAAGTCATCCATGAACACAATACCATTCTCACCAGAGATGAGGGCTTTGGCATATGTGATGATTCACAACTTGTATCCGATCACCAACCTCACTACATTGTCAGCTCCAAGGACAAGATTTCTGTATGATCTCTTTACCCATAAAGAGATAGATATTTGCGGGCATATCATCCATGTATTGAAAAAGAGCATTGAGAAGCAGAATTCAAGGACTGTAAAGCCTTTTCCCTCATTGATTATGGGATTGATTGTTAAGGCAAAACTGAAACGTCTGAGTGGTCTGACAGTAGTCCAGACGGACTATCCTATTGGTGCACACACAGTCAATAGGAGCACCGCTCACATCAAGGGCTCCAAAACTGGTGTACACACGATACCACAAAATCGTGTTGAGGACGAGGGTGGAGATACAGAGGAGGAGATTGACAGATTCACTTCCGCTCTAGCATCATCAGCACAGCCATCTTCCTTAGCACCAACACGAGGACCAGATAGACTTGATCACATTTTGGCCAGAGTTGAGCAGATGTACACAATGCTGGATTCCCATGTACAGCATACAGCAAACCAGTTCACTTATGTTCAAGGACAGATCACAGCATTATCTACTCAGATAGAGGAGTTATTCGTCGATCATGATTATGACTCAGAGTCCGAGGCATTCTAGCCCTTTGGCCATTCCGGTCAAAAAGGGGGAGAAAATTTTGCGGGGGAGCTGAGGGAGAGCCTACATAGTGAAAGGGGGAGTTTGAAAAGCTAATACATAAACATAGTTGTTTTGGTTCAAACTGTTTTTAGTTTTTATAACTAATAGTTCTTGTTTATGTTTTTACTGTTTTTTGTAAAGCTTTTGTACTCTTTGGTTTAATATTCAGTATTTGTTTTGTGTTTGTGACTTTCTCAATGCTTTTGTAGCATTTTTTTCTGTGTACTTTTAGATATTGCTATAATGTGTTGAATACTTCACACTTGTGCCCTTAGTAGGATTGTTTCTAGATGCATATACTTTGTGTATTTTGCATTGATTGTGTGTTTGGACATGCAAGTAATCATAAGTGATTGCTTCGATATACATGTCCAGATGAACATTTACTTGTTATATGTTCATTGGAGTCATTCTTTAATGACTGCCCTTATTTGATCAAGTGTTGGTTTGCATGATATCTATTGTTTTCATACTTGATCGCAATATGCTTGCTCTTGTTCATACCTTATGCTCAACTTGTCATAAGGTTAATGAAAGTTTTGTTTATGTGCGAGTGTTTCAGGTTACAGGTATAAACTGCAAGTGCTTCACAATTTCTAGATTAGGTATGATTGAGTTTTGTCATTGTTTCCAAACTCACATTTAAGTCTAGAGTCTGTTGTTAGAGGTTTTGTCACGGAATAGCCAAAGGGGGAGATTGTAAAGTTGTGATTTACCAATATGTATTTTGTTAGTTTTTATTCCGTGCCAAATTTGACTGTAATTTTGTTCAATCTTTTGTACCTTGTATTTGTTGTGGAAATTTATTGTAAGAGTTGTGTGATAGTGAGAGAGGGTGTGAAGACTCAAGCTATTGAAGAATGAAGTGTTTTCGCGGGTAGCTCGCGACTTAGCATCCCGCGAAGTAACTCATGTGCCTTGCACATGCTGGAATGCGAAGAGTCAGGCCAGATGGAGACAGCTGTGTCTCGCGAGTATCTCAAGGGTAAGGCCTTCCCACGAGACACCCGCGAGACATTCTGTTCTGCCAGTCTGTCCAGTCTGATACAAACTTTCTGTGCCTACACTATTTATACCCACATTACCCATAAATGTAAGAGAGAAGTTCTGAGAGAAAACCCTAGCTAAAACACTTGAGAGTTAGAAATTGTTCATCCAACAATTCTCTACACATTTGTTTGTGGAATTTTCTCATCTCCTACCTCTCCATTTCCATACCATTGAGAGGTCAATAGCCCAAACACTTACCACACATTTTGAGAGTATCTAGTAAGGTTTTGGTGCTGCTGGGAAACATTGGAAGAAGTCAAGGATGGCAGATGCAACATGGAGCTTGTTGTAGGATCTGGAAAGCTAGACAAGACACGGTTTCGAGAAGCCTTGTTGGAGTAGGAGCTTGGAGGGCTTAGGTACAGAGGGTAAATTAGGCTTGGAGGGTCTCTTACTTACCCATGTATCCCAATTGATTGTCTAGTGGATCAATTATCGCTTGGAGGGCGGCGGAGAGGTTTTTCGCCGAGTTCTTCGGTTTCCTCTTCGATAACACATCTCGGTGTTATCTGTGTTTGCATCTCTCTTCCCTACTCTTGTTCATTTCATTTTATTGTTGTGTTGCTTTAAATATGGATTAGAGTAGTTCTCTTGCATGTTTGCTTGCACTTACACTATTCCGCACTTAGTATTAAGTTAATGTAAAAACAATTAAGCCGTAATTTGAATTGGGGGTCTAAACAAGCTCTAGTGTTTTCACACTTTTCGAGCTTTCACTTTATAATTATCTTTTTTTGATAATGTGTATATATATATATATATATATATTTAAACCATAATTTATCTAGATATAATTATATTGTTTCTCACTTTTAATAAATGAAGAAATTTATAATAAAAAAATTTTTTTTTAGAGAGTTTTAACCTATAGCGTTTGCTCTTGATAATAGCTTTTTATTTTCAGACAAAGACATCAATCAGTTTTTGGTGTAGGCGGAGATTGAACCTCAGATTTCTTATTCAACTTTAGAGACTTTACTAGTTGAGTTAACTAGAACCAAAAAAAAAAAAAAAAATCCAACCATACACACAGATATTCCTTCATAACTTTTACCTTAATTATTTATATTTTTATTATAATAGAAAATTATACATGAAGATTCCATCATGTTACTTACCCTTTTACAGAAGGAATGGGGTCTTTTTAATTATCTATCTGTTGGAACAGTAATGAAATGTTTTGAAAAGTAATAATTAATTCATGAGATGGAGTGTGAATGAAAGAAAAGTGGGGAAGATGATCCTTCATTTTTTTTGGAATTGATTTAGTCCATTTTATGATATAAAAAAAATGTTAATTAACAAATCTAAAATAAATATAGTGTTATGTTTTGATAATAGAATAAATGTTATATCTCTTCCTTCTCCAAGAACGGTTTGTAGAAGAGCTGAAATAGTGAATGACAGTTTTTCCATTCATTAATTCCATAATTTTGAGGGTTTTTGTGTTTGAATTCTTAATCAAATATTCCTTGCATTCCAACAAAATACTCCCTTATTTCATTTTTAAGAAAAAAAGATGTTTTGTAATACTTAAAGATGAATCTTAACTTATCTCTACTAGTTTTCGAATAAGAGATATCTATTCTAGTCACTATGGGCGCATTTGCCCAATTAACATGTTTGAAGAAATCAATGCTAGACTTATTGGATCCTTATGGTTGTCAAAATCGCGATCCGGATCGTAAAATTGCACGATTTTACGAGCCCACCTCACCAAAAAGTTTAAAATCGTAGCAGGATCGCAAAAATGGTAGGATCGTATGTAGGATCGTGTAGGATCATGGGATCGTATGGGATCCCACCGATCCTACCATTTGGCTTGATTTTTATTTTTTTTATTTTTTTATTTTTTTATTATTATTTTTTTTTAAGTGGGATTCATTTGGGTAAGATAATTCACCTAAACCCACAAGCCTAATGGGTTATTAGAAGCCCAATAATGAATTGAAGTCCCAAATTTACCCCTATGTCAACATAAAATCTCAAAAAAACCTATAATACTTAAGTTTAACGTTTTCAAAAACAAAACCTAAAATATTTAGATGATGAAATGGGATATGACAATGACAGTGATTAGATTAGAAGAACCTTAGAATGAGAATTCTCTTTTGGATTTCATATTTGTAATTAGCTAGTTTACTTTAGATTGAGAATTCTCTTTTGGATTACATATTGTAAATTTGTAGTTAGCTAGTTTTTATATGCTAACTAGCCTAACTTATTTTGGATTTGGAACTTAGAATTTGGAAAACATTTTCCATATGTGTAGATAATATTTTGGTACTTAGTTGCTAATTAAACATGTACTGAACTTTTTAGATACATTATGTCAAAAGTTAAATATATTTTGTTTCGTTAGAATAACATAAGAACGATGTAGTGTGTGCAAATTACATTTTATGATGCAATTTTTTTTTAATGGATGGATTCATATTTTAAGTGATTATATAACATACAAAGTCACTATCATTAGGTTTTTTGTTTAAAATTTGAAAATAGGTAGGATCTTACGATCTACGATCCGATCCTACAATCCACGATCCTACTTACCTCTCACGATCCTACGTAGGATCTCGATTTTGACAATCTACCTTAGCAATTCATGAGAGAATTCATCATTGGGGGTTCCTAGAAAGTTGTCTTTCTACTAGATTGTGAGTCTCTTTATTACCTCTTGTTTGTTGTGTACAATTTCATATTTATGCTCGTCATGTCCTTTATACGGAAATCAGAGGCCATGGCACTATTCCTTTGACTCGTATTGATGAGAATTTGACTCCACAAGAAATTGAGCAAAAAGCTACTAAATTGGCTTATTTCTTGCGTGTACCAATTGAAGATAAGCAACCACCAACCATTCTTATTGGATTAGTGAATTAGTTTTTAGTCATTCATTGAATGATAAATCACTACAAATGAGGGAGATACACGATTTAAATAATAGAAACAAGACTAGATATAATTTGAACATTATGAGCTAATGGGGGTGTTTATTTCTTTGTCTTCATATAATGGCTCTGGTGCAGAATCAAGTCAAAATGTACCATTAATGAATTTTCAACTATCAAATAAAGACATTTAAGGTTCAAATTCCCCCTCTCCCAACTATCAAATTAAGAAAAAAAAAGAAGTAAAATTAGATAACATTGTGCACTTAAATTCATAAAAGCTAAATTTGTACCATAAAATATATCATCTCAAGGGGTAGGAGAGAATTGACCATGAAATTGATCATTTCAACTTTTCAAGTTGTTGGGGGTGGGAAGGGAATAGAAAAATTCAAGAAGACAATAATAATGATGTGCAAATGATGCATTAACTAGAACTAGTGTAGAGCCTTGTGCATATGCAAGGGTACAATTAAAAACAATCACAATTAAACATTTTTTTAAGAAGAGATTTAAATTATACATAGTATTAGCTTACACTTTTTTTAAACCATATATTTTTAAAATATGTAATAGTTTCTTATTTAGACCCTTCGGTTTTTTCACCTAATAATTCACTTGCCACAAAAATTAAAAAAATAAATAGACACATAGCAGAAAATTAGATTCTAGTTGAAATCCAATTTAGAATTTAATTGGATTTGGACTCTTTAATTTTTACACTCAATAATTTATTTAACACAAAATTAAAAATTAAATGGAACACGTGACGCAAAATTGATATAGATTAGTTCCTGTTAACAGGCGTTCTAAGTAAACAAATTAAATAATATTACTTGTTCAATTATAAGTTAAAATGTGCAAATTCTAAAAGGGGAAAAAATATTTTTCAATAATTTATTGATTGTTATTCCGTTATGCACAAACTAGTATGTAACCCGTGCGTAAGATTGTAGTGGTGCTATTAATGTTAGCTTGGGTTATAAAATATATAGGATATTAGTTCGACCATGACATTTGGAGATACTAAAATAGTTTTTTCTTATAATTTTCATGATGTTAATTACGCCAAGTTTCCCATTACACTATTATTATGTATATAATTTTGAAAATCACTATTGAATACTACATATACAATATCAATTCACAATCACTATTAGTAAAATTCTACTAAATACAATACAAAATAAAAGAATAAACTGGTCCAATAGTGTCTCCTAAATTGAATGGAGATAAGTGCATGAAATCATTCAACTCAATCACAATTTGTTATGTTTAAGATCTTGACATATAAAATATCTAAATAAAAAAAATATAAAAAATATTCACATTAGTTCAGAGAAAAAATAACAGCAAAAATCTAAACAATTTAATTTGCATGGAAAGCTAACAAAAGAAAATTTTAATTAAATTTTCTCTAAGCAATGGTTTATGTACACACACACACACACACACACACACATATATGATTAGATTTTTTTATGATTTATTTATATTGAACTTCTCGTTTTCTACTTTTAATTAACTCACTTGGTATAAAAATTAAAAAAACTTATATTATATAAGACACATGATGCAAAATTAAACTCTAATTAAATTCTAATTTTTTACATTGAATTAATTATCTTGGCAAAAAAATTTAAAAACTTTAATTAGATGGGACATGTGGCGCAAAATTAGACTTTAATTAAATTCTAATTAGATTTTCTCTCTACTTTACCTATTAATATTGTAGGGTTACAGTTTTGGAGCCTAAACCCCTATTGTGTGAAGTTTTGATCCAAAAAAGCCCAACACAATGAATTTTGTAGAGTATGGGTCAAAGAACTAGGTTTAGATAAGTTAGACAGAAGCTTGCATGGGATAAAGGCACACATGGACAAGAAAAAAAGCCATTACGTTGAAAGATCTCACGGTCCGAGGAGATTCAAAACTTAATTTATGTATACAGACCGGTACATCAAGGTTTCTTTGCATGCCACAGTATTCTACCTTTCTTTTTCTGCCCCCCTTCCTTATAGGGGTTTCTATACATTATATAGGCCCTTCCTTATCATCTGGGTTTTACACTTGTTGATCATCCAATCCTCCACTTGAGCACCCATCCCATCAGACACATCTTTCAGTCATTTGTGAGTTGTGGTAGCTAAGGTAACACTGTTCAGGGGTCTTCTCCACATTAATGCGACCAGGAAAGTAGCTGTAGTGCATTCAATGTGGTGGTGGCAGTTTTTGCTGAGATATTTTGTGTTTCCTTCCTTTTCACGTATTTAGGGGATGAGTTTCAGTAGCTTGGACGTACCTCTGCTTCGGATTTTCAGTATCCGAGGAGGAATTCCTCATCGGACCTTTTTTCTTTGTTTCCCGTGATAGGCTCAACATGGATCGCCTAAGCCACTTTGTCTCCTCGGACAGGCTGGCGTCCTCAGACGGGCCCAAGGCCCAACTCGTTACTTTGGGCCATAGTCCCCACAAATATATATATATATATATATATTTATATTTATATAGATTTGTAGTGGTTTTATATAATTTTCTTGATATTTGTAACCTCACTGCACTCATTAACAAAGTCATTAAAATTAAGTAAACCGCTAAGTGGAAGTAAGCAATATTTCTACCTAAAATTAACAAAAATGCATTAAAAAGTACAAAAAGATATAATGCTGCAAAGTTTGAAGTTTCAGTAAAATATGTGCCATTTATTTTTATTAAAAAAAAAAAAAAACTCTTGAGTGGAAGTATGGGTTAACTGTCCAATTATTTTAAAGTCTTGATTGTATAGTTGAAAATTGGCTAAAATGGCTCTAAGGGTTTATTTGGATATAACTTATTTTGCTCAAAATTGAAACTGAAAACTGAAAATACTGTAGCAAAATAATTTTTAAATATGTGAATAGTACTATTGGACCTATTTTTAATATTTTTTCTAAATAAAGTGGTTGTGAGTCCGTGAACAATGCATGAACAGTACACTTTGTCTCCTAAAAACTGAAACACGTAGATAAAAAAAGAAAAGAAAAAGAAAACACAAAACGCCAAATGTAGGAAAATTTAATTCCTATCAAAACGTATACTAAGTCTTTAACAATGATGGCTTGAATTGAAATTTCTCCCAAAAAAAGAAAAAAAAAATTGCTTGAATTGAAATGAAATGGAGTCAATTGGAAACTGGAAAGAAATTTATATAGCAATTTATCTGCCAATTGCCAACTTGCAGCATAAATCTCTCCGTATCTTTCTGAATGCTTTTCATCATCGCAATCAAGAAAATTCATATTTGGCTCTTTGCAATAAAAATCAATAAAATCTGAGATTCTCCTACACGGGATGGAACTATTATATCCACCGAGGGATTACTCTCTGATCGATAAGACGATATTATTTATGTAAATATACGTGTAAGTTTCTTAATCAATAAAAAAATAAAAAATCACGGGATGTAACTATTATTTCCACCGAGGGATTACTCTCTGACTGATAAGACGATATTATTTATGTAAATATACGTGTAAATTTCTTAATCAATAAAAAAATAAAAAATATCACGATTGTATAAATAATAACATTTAATTAATTAGTGGATCATATAAGACCAGCAGTTTCTCCAACACGGGGCTACGGCCCTTTTGTAGGACTCTCAGAAGTTGGTGGCTAACCAGCGGACACATTAGTTTTTTTGGGGGTGAGTGCTGTCCTCCTTTGCCGCCGCCGCCCGCCGGCTAGTTTGTGTAGCACTGCGTTGCATTCAAGAGCCTATCTTACTTTTTGTACTTTTTGTCCATTTAATTAATGCAGATTTTATCTTTTCAATCAAAAAAGATATTTTTTGAGATAAGTGATATTGAAAAAAAAGATATTAAATAAGGTAATTTCTTAAATTAAGGGTTAAGATTAAATAAATACGGTACATATAAAAAAAAATTAAAAATAAATTTATGTACCATATATATTTTAACAAAATATTATTACTTTTCAAATTAAATTCTCATGTGAAATTTTTCTAAAAAGATTCTCATGTAAATTAAGGTAATTAAAGGATTAAATGATAAATAAAATAAGAATTAAAAATAAAGACCAAAAAGTGTTATTTAAAAAATATTAGATAGGCGTTTCAAAAAAAAAAAAAAAAAAGGACATCAAGGGATTGACTAAGTGTGCGTTTAGTTACAAATTAAAATATCAACTTATTTTATTATCCAATTTATTTTTAATATTATTTACGGTTCATTGCATTTTTTATATTATTTATGATACTATTTTAACTAGGTTTTATTTCTATTTATAATATTTTTAACAAAAAAAATTTTCAATTTTGCTTCCTAAAACATCAATATCCATTCCTAGCAGGCTAGTATGGAACCTTTTGCCTCGCCTTGGAGCCACTCTCATAAAATTCTTTCGCCTCATCTCGGAGCCACTCTCATAAAATTCTTCCACGTAATAACCTGCTTTTTGTGTTATAAAAAAAAAGTTGGAACTCAAACATTTTCCAAGGACATTTGAGTGTTTGCGTCATTCATGGAGGAAGACTTCTTGTCATAGCATCCTTCTTTCTTTCTTGACTTTCTTCTCTCCCTCTTTCTTTTCTTCTTCTTCTTTTTTCTCTCCTTTTTTTTTTTTTTATTTTTTTTATTTTTTATTTTTTTTATTTTTTAACATTATGCTAGAATCATAGTTTGCTTCTGCGTAAATTCCTTGCTCATGTTCCACGCTTAAAAAAAAAAAACTATAAACACCCCAAATTCTAACCTGCTTGACGGACTGACACTGCAAGAACCAACAGCCATTTATGGATTCAAATCAACCGAGAGCCGAAACTCCACAGCCTCCTCAAGGCCGCCGCGGTGGTGGTGGCAGTGGTTTCTCTGCTATTCTCATAGTCTTCTTATCCTTTATCGCCATCTTCGTCATGGTATTATCAAACTATAAACATTCCACCATCACTGTTTGTTCTTTACTGCACCCTCACCACCATTACTAGTCCATCGCAATCTCTCTTTGATTTTATTTATTTCAATAGTGTTTGTTTCGCAATGGTACTATTCTTGTTGTTTAATAATTGAATAGATGTTCATCATATATTCTTCTAAGCTAAGAAACATATTTACTTCAAAATCTCTTCTTTGGATACATGTATCAGTGAGATTCTTGTATAGTTGTAGTGGGATTCACATGTTATGAGAGTGAACATACATATAGTCAGATACATGTCAAACTATGACAAGTCAGGAGGAGGAAAAAACATAATTTGGTAAAAAGAAAAATTCTTTTGATTATAGATATGTTTTTAAAGATTTTGATGGATGTTATTTAGTTGAAGGGCAGGACTTAATGGCATGATTTAGGTGCTGTTTTTTAGATTCCTCTCTTAAAATTTAATTATATGAATTTTTTCCCATTAAATGGGATTGTATTTTTTGGTTAAGTAGTCGGTTAATTTTATGAGAGGAACTTAAGGACAGTATTTAACTTAAGTTTTGTCCTATAGTCTGAAATCTAGAATTAAACATAAATATTCAAGAATTTTTGTATACCATGTTATGTCAGTGGCCATGCTTCTTAGATTAATTTCCATCTTAGTTATAATCATAGCTAAAGGGAAGCAAAATATTGTGTGATTGTAGAACATCTATTAGGTTATAAAATAGAATAGAGAAAAATGATTTAATATAGAATAGAACAGAAGAAAATAATTCATGTGGCCAAAGCTAACTAATATGTTGAGAATCCATAGCCTACCACAAAACTTGAGATTAAGATTTGTTGTTATTGTTGTTGTTAGTTTAAATCATAGTTCAATTTCTTCAATAGTATTTCAGGATTTGTACGTAATATGTGATTTAGAATGCATGCAAAAATGTGACTCAAGACTAATTCTAGTATTTGTTTCCCTTTATGGTGATGGTAGTATTTGTTCTGTGCGGACTTGCATTGTTGCAAGTCAGGTTCAAGATGTATCAATATTGTCATTACATGATTCTAATAGAGGTGCATCATAGTGAATAATAGCTTATACCTTTTAGTAGAAATGCTTCAACAGTGTTCCATTGCAAAAAGAAAAAAAAAATGCTCTATCCCTTTCTTAGTCTTCCACTTTATGCTCCACTAATTGCAGTATGTTATACATCTAATTTTTTTTTTTCTTTCCCCATTTTAAAAGTTGATTACTTTATAAGGAGAAAAAGGGACATGTAGTTGATTACGAATGGTGGGGCATAAAATAAAACATAGTAAGAGTAAGACAAAGTACTTTTACTCTGTCCATTTCACCTTGCATTGCAAGCTGTGGTTCTAAAGCTCATTGTCAGTTAATTATTAACATTTAAAAAAATAAAAAATAAAAGGAATTTAAATTGTGGCACTGAGTATGCACTTGGGGTTGTAGGGTTATCTCTAAATTACTCTATTTGTAATTGTGTTGCCTGAATGTTTTTAGGGGTGTTTGGCAAATTACAAAGCTTGTTTAGTTTGATACAAGCTGAACTGAAAATGACACTATTAATCCAGTTTGTCTAGAATCAAAACCAGTTTTAGTTAACATGCAGCTTATGAAAATGTCAAATTTGTATGCATGTGAAAACTCTAAAATTTTAAAATATAATTTGTAGGGCATGCTTTTTAAAGAACCACTTTGAAGATACGGGAATGTATTTAGTTCCCACTTTGAATAAGTTTTTTGAACAAAAGAGTAACCAAACGAAAAACTATTAAAACTAGTTATGTTGTTCTTGGCTGCCTGTCCTGTTTCTGTGATTTGCAGCATTCCTTTACTTATTGGTAATTGCTGCTGCTGGGAGGCATACCTGAAAAAAGAAAACAGTGGATTAGTGTTTCTTTTTGGAGTGACTATATAATTTGATTACTAAATGCTAGTTTGTTTAAAATTCTAGAATTGTTCTGAATCTCAGCCACTGGAATTAGTGTTATTATCATTTTATTTGATTTTGAAAATCTCTGACATGAATGTAAATTTTACAGATGATGAATCAAACACCATCAACTATTAGGAATGGTTTGTCCATTCTGCACCAAGTCCCAGAAGGCCATGTTGGGGTTTACTGGAGAGGAGGAGCCCTTCAAAAGACGATTACAGATCCAGGTTCGACTATGGTCCTTTTTTTATGATTTTCATTCAGTAGTTGCTTTCCTAGAACTTATGAAATTTCTGCTTCTACTTTATTTTCAGGTTTTCATCTGAAGCTGCCTTTTATAACCCATTATGAGCCTGTTCAAGTAACCCTTCAGACAGATCAGGTAAAATTCGATGCTATGAAAATTGAGGAATTTCATTTTGTCAGTCTGATGCTCAAATCTATCCTGTGAGTATAATTGCAGGTGAGGGATATTCCTTGTGGTACAAAAGGAGGTGTCATGATCAACTTTGAGAAGATAGAGGTACAGCTTCTAGCAGATGTTGCTCTTTATCAACATTATGGTTTACAAGTGGTCTAAAGTTTGAAATGCTCAGCTTATATGCACTGATTATAATGCCTTTTCAGGTTGTTAATCGGCTTCACAAGGACTATGTGCATGACACACTGCTGAACTATGGGGTGCAGTATGACAATACATGGATATATGACAAAATTCATCATGAGATCAATAAATTCTGCAGCTCTCACTCTCTTCAGCAAGTCTACATTGATGTTTTTGATCAAGTATGGATGCTTCCAATTTACCTTTACAGTATAGGAAGTCTTCCAAGTTCTGTTAAATGTAGTGTACTTTTCTTCTTCTGCTTTAGTTGTTTAATCTGATAGATTGTTTAGCATATTGAAATCTTTAACTTAAAGTTGAACATTCGTAACTTAGTAGTGCTGTGTTGACTTCCAAGGATTATTTCGGGAATCTATGTTGGTGTTAAGTTGCCAGCATTATTAAGTTCCTTATAATGTTACACAACTATACTTCATATTGTTGTGTAACATTATGGCGCCATGAACTAGTGTAGTGGTTATCAAATCCTTTTCTATTTATTTATTTCATGCTATATTGACAAAGCATGTAACTTTCACAGATTGACGAAAAGATGAAAGATGCTCTCCAGGGTGACTGCACACGTTATGCTCCGGGTATCGAAATCATGAGTGTTCGCATTACAAAGCCAACCATCCCGGAAAGCATAAGGCGCAATTTTGAACAGATGGAAGAGGAACGCACTAAGGTTCAGTTTCTTTTTCCTGAATATGAGAGAAGATCCTTTTACTTTCTTTTGTTTTCCTCTGTTAGTTAAGCAAAGCAAATAGACATACACCACAATATAATTCTTGATATGCAGATTCTTTACAAATTAAATGTGGTTTTAATGTATGTTTATTATTTCAAATTATGGCCACATTGAGTTTACCCTTTAAACCAGTTGGGCTTGGTCCTATGAGCATTCAAGATTACAAGCTTTTTTTTTTTTTCTTGCTTATATCCAAACTTTGTACATGCATGTGTTTGCACCCACACCCAGTCGATGAAAAACATATTGGATAATTTATTAGATAGTAAGCTTTTGAAGTTAATAAAAAGCATCATTCTATGTTTTATGTTTACGTTACTTTGTTAGGTCTTAATTGCTATTGAGAAACAGAGAGTGGTTGAGAAAGAGGCAGAGACAAGTAAGAAAATGGCTATTAGTGAAGCTGAGAAGATTGCAAATGTGAGTAAGATCCTCATGGAACAGAAGTTGATGGAAAAGGATAGTGCCAGGAAGCAGCAAGAAATTGAGAACCAGATATACATGGCTCGGGAAAAGAGTTTGGCAGATGCATATTTCTACCGGTAAAAGCTTGATTCACTTTTCAGTTTAAAAGATATGAATATGGTATTATATAAATTTCTAATGATATTGCTCTCTCTACATATCTAGTGTACTGAAGGAAGCTGAAGCAAACGAGTTGAAGCTGACACCGCAATATCTTGACCTTAAATTCGTCGAGGCCATAGCTGATAATACGAAAATTTTCTTTGGGGAAAAGGTCTCTCCCTCTCTCTTTTGTGTGTGTGTGTGTGTGTGTGTGTGGGCGTGGGTGTTGTGTGTGCAAGCTTTACTTAATAGTTCTTCCTTGCAGATACCTAGTATGTTTTTGGATCAGAGGCTGCTCGGGAACTTCCTGCAACAGCTAGCTAGGAATGTGTCAGAAGAGGAGAAATCAACAGCTTAATTTTTTTTTATATCTTTCATTTCCTTTTTTGATCTGTCGTTTCTATCAACATAATGTAATACCTAGGTGATATAGCATTATTACTAGCATGTCAAAAGGTAGGGAAAGTAAATGTTGGTCTAGGATTTCAGAAGCAGTTTCATTCAAACAAATTTTTTGGGTAGTTTCCTTAGTCCAAAAATTCTGGGGTTGGCTATGGATTCTCAATAGATTAGTTAGGGTTGGCTACTTGTATTCTTTTTCTCCATTTTATTATATATAAAGTCATACTCTTTGCTATTTTTGTAATTGACATGTTATTTTTCTAAAACTTTTACTATTGTGAATTTTGATCTTCCTCTACTTTTTTTTCATTTCCCTCAACATGGATCAACTCACTTTTTCTTACTGGAGCATTAGTAGATCTCCTCTGAACATGATCAAATCATCTTAAGCCACTCTCGTTGTAGATAAAAGCTTGAAACATTTGCAATTTGATGCAAATCTTTTTCTCCTAGATTCAATTAACAATATCTTTGGTCACTACTATCAATATGAATGTTATTTACACTTGTCATGGCTAGAGTAGGGATGGCAATTTTTGCCCTACTCGCGGATACCTGGTTCGGCCCAATCCTAATGGGTCGGATTATCCCTTGTCTGATTAAAAATAGGGTCGGGTTTGGGTTTTTTTTTTAAAACCCAAAGCGGGTACGGGTTGGGATTTACAATGGATCATCTCTTTGATTACAATATACATGTGGAAGGGAAAGAGTTTGGTAAAGAGTAGTATTTATAACACAAACTATTTTACAATGAAAATTGTGAATTTTAGTTGCTTTTGGATAAGGGGGGAGGGCCTCGCGGGGGCGGGGTGTAAAACTATGTAAAAAAAAATGGTGTACAACAAGTTTTACCATTCAGAAAATTTGCACCTTAAGGGTCTATTTGGATTGAGGGGAGAAGGAGGAGGAGAAAAGGAGAGTAGAGTAGAATTGGCTAAAAATAGGTTAATTTTGGGTCAAATCTACTTTACTCCTCCTTCCGCCTCAATCCAAACGTAGCATAAAACAAAAGGAGAGTGGTTGAATTTTGGTTTGATTTTGATATAACACGCTGCAATATTATATTCTTGACACTTCAGGATGACTAAGCATGGAAAGTGGTCCAATGGAATGATGGAATGTTTATTTATGACTTTAGCTAAAGAAGACATTGATTGAGCCAATTACAGTCCAATGCCTTTAGGTGCATTAGGCCCGAGAGGCCTTTGCTGCGTCAAGCCTAACTACGAGTCCTCTCTTATGAGTCCATTTTATTATTTATAAACCTCAACTGTCCTTCAATCCTATGGATCTTTAGTTGAATCTGAGGCTGTAGATAGTGGATGATTACAACTAAAATGATCTTGCTCCAGCATACTAACCTCACATGTAGTTGAATAATGGAAAATATTTTATGCTGGAATATCTATATAAAGTCGTTGCTAGTCTGGAATTTGTTTGAGTTGTACTCTACACCAAACAATGCAAGTCACTCATGACTCAATACAAAAATATGAAATGAACTTAAAAATTTTAATTCATCTAAATGTGTATATGGGGAATCCTAATGTCATCATCTGATCTAATAAATTCACATATGATATATTTAATAATTAATTTCATTAGTTTATTCTTGAAGATTTTTTATTATATTTTTTTCTTCTCAAAAAAGAAGAAAAAAGTGGTGTATATGGGGATGTAAATATCCAGGGTATTGTTCTATTCTTGGGAGACGAGTTGCATACCTAGCTAGTGGGACTATTAGGTTTCTATATTGGGATCGGACTTGGGTTTAATGCTTCCAGTGTATTGGACTTGTTGGAATAATGACACGTAATCAAAAGTGGACACATGTCACCATTTTGATAGGTCTAGTGTAATTAGACACTGGACCCAAGCTTTGCCCTTCATACAGGTATGATAATTTTTTTAAAAAAATGTAAATCACGCCTTAAATCTGAGTTTTTAAATATGCCTAGAGGCTAGAGCTACTTCCTTTGGTCCATTTATGAGATGTGCCTCAAGATGATGTTTCTCAGGATTCAATCGAGGGATAAGTTCAATCATATTTGATGTGATTGAAGGTGAGTGAGGTGCAATTAATGTTGAGGGGAGGAAAGTTTGTTACTACTCAAAGGACAATTACTTTTGAGGAGATTTGTTTGTTATCATCGTGGGTGAGATCTCTTGATATTGAACCTAATCCTTAGGGGAGTTAAGTTTGCTTATGAAGATTAGGCTAAGTCAATAAGGGTGGTGGTTGAGGTTGGATATTGGAGATGGGTCTTATTAATGTATCGGTGCTTTGTTCGATACGTTATTGATCACATTGTATGAGGGAGATTCGTTACTTGAGGAGGGTGGGTTCTAGTAAGACTGTACGAGAGTTCAAACGGATCCGTTCTTAGGCTGAAGGGCTTAAAGTCGATATCTCAATATTTTTTTATAAATATGATAGAATTTCAACTTATAGCATCCACTTTATGATAAATTAACTAAAATCCATCCTATCAAAAAAAAAAAAAAAAAACCTAAAATCCACAATATGTCTCAATAAATATATATGCTCACATATAGAAGGTATCAACAAAATATGAGTTGGAAAAACTAAAAAATATAACAAAAATAGGCTAAAATGCAAAATTCATCCTCAAAGTTTCACCATAATTCATTTCAATCTTCTAAGTTTCAAGTTTATTCAATAAATACCTCTCAGTTGACTTCCAGCAAATTTTTTATAAAAAAATTTCTAAAAAATATTTTTCAACCATTATTTAAATATTTTTTAATTAAAAAAATTTGAAGACAAAAAAATTACAAATTTGGACAATTAACCGCACATTTAACAAAATTTGATGGAGAGGTCTTAATTAAATAAACTTGAAACCTAGAGGACTGAAATAAACAAAAATAAAGTTAAAAGATTGAAATGAATTATAGTAAAATATATAAGATAAATTTTGCATTTTGGCCATAAAAATATCTTCAAAATACTAGGGGGTTTTATTTAGATATATAACAGGTCAAGCAATTGTAGAGCACGCTGGGCATTATATTAATCAGATGACATTAGGTTTAATAAAATAATCAAATATTAATTACAATGAAAAATATTTGACCATTGAATCTACTCGATTTTATTGATTAAAAAAAAATAATAATAAAACACGTTAAGTTGAGTTCTATTTTGAAAAAAAAAAACCTGGTTAGTTTGTTACTGTAGGGGGTAAAAGACTAGTAGGCCCATGTCGATGACTATATTGGGCCAGAGGCCCAGCCCAAGGGAAAAATCCCTTCTCAGTCGCGGGGAGGAAAAGCCCTTCCTCGGCACAGTGTAGCCGAGGGTGGAAGGAGTAACCTGCCACCGGTAGTGACACTCTCCATCATTCCACAGAGCGGGAAAAGTACTAAAATAGGAAAAGACAACGAAAGTGTTTAAAGGAAAAGCTGTCATTATCGCATTCAGTGCCTTGCGCCTGACACGGCCATACTTCTTTGTCCTTACAACCACTCCTAACAACTGGAGGGAAGGGCTGATGGGACAAGTGCCTACCCTAAGGGCCCCATACAGGAGAAAGGGAACTAGTATAAGAAGGGAGTAAAGAGAGACAGAGGGGGCGGGGCGGAGACCCCCCCAGCACAACAGAGCCATCAAAAAAGGCTCCTCAGACCGTGGCGAGGACCAATCCTCTCTGATGAATTCAATCCACCTCAATCTGTTCCTAAAGAGCACCATGATGATTGTTGTTCATATGCTAAAGCCTAGCTCTTTGGCCCATTCACTATAAATTCATTGTATCGGGCTCACAGGTCTAAGGTTCCATTCATTTTGGGCTTGGCTTGAAAAATGTGACCCTACAATTGGCGCCGTCTGTGGGGAGAGTTTATGCGTTGTCGAAATATGACGGTCAGTCACGGTCAAGCTACTATCAATAAGAGTCCCTCGGGAGGACCATTTTAGTAGTGCTGCGAGTTGCACGAAAGCCCTTCCTATCATTTCCAGGAACACACTACCATTATCATAACTCAACCTTCGTTTTGGGTCACACTTCGAAACGTTCATTACAAGGGAAGGGTCGCTAGATAGCGCAGTTTAAGGGGCTTTAGACGTCAGATATGCGCCCCCATGCACCTGTCAAGGGGCTAACTCTTGAGACCCCTAATATTCCGGTCTGCCAAATCCCTTACTGACAGGGGAACCGAGGGCTAAATCGGAATCTCGCTAAGTGCTAGACAGAACCAAGGTCTTGCATGGTCCTCGGACTCAAACCTATGGGGAAACTAGACACTCCAAGAGCATAAGTGCTAGATAGAACCAATGTCTTGCATGATCCTCAGACTCAAACCTATAGGGAAACTAGACACTTCAAGAGCCTAAGTGCTGGACAGAGCCAAGGTTTTGCATGGTCTTCGGACTCAAACCTATGGGGAAACTAGACACTCCAAGAGTCTAAGTGCTAGACAGAACCAAGATCTTGCATGGTCCTCGGACTTAAGCCTATGGGGAAACTAGACACTCCAAGAGTCTAAATACTAGACAAAACCAAGGTCTTGCATGGTCCTCGGACTCAAACTTATGAGGAAACTAGACACTCCAAGAGTCTAAGTGCTAGACAGAACCAAGGTTTTGCATGGTTCTTGGACTCAAACCTATGGGGAAACTGGACACTCCAAGAGCCTAAGTGCTAGACAGAACCAATGTCTTGCATGGTCCTCGGACTCAAACCTATGGAGAAATTGGACACTCCAAGAGACTAAGTGCTAAACAGAACCAAGGTCTTGCATGGTTCTTGGACTCAAACTGATGGGGAAACTAGACACTCCAAGAGTATAAGTGCTAGATAGAACCAAGGTCTTGCATGGTCCTCGGACTCAAACCTATGGGGAAACTACTCCAAGAGCATAAATGCTAGATAGAACCAAGGTCTTGCATGGTCCTCGGACTCAAACCTATAGGGAAACTAGCAACTCAAGAAAGGCCTAAGCCTTAGGCGGAATGGAGGTCTCGTATGGTCCTCAGCCCCTCGACCTTATGGGAGTTAACACATAAGGGTGCCTTTCTGGGTGTTTAGACTAGGTACAGTCATGCCTCGGTCCTCGGACTAGACACCTAAAGCAAGTTAAAGTTACAAATATTATCGGAAAACAGAAAAGAACCTTAGTACCCAGCGACCCCCTCGGATAGTTTATTTTAGATTATACGTCCTCAGGCAGTCGCCCCGTTCGCAATACCTAACGTGCGGCTGTTATCTCAGTTGGTCTTGTATAGTTAACTTATTTAAAGTCGGCATTGTTGTGCTTGTGGGTTTCGATAAGTTCAAAGTAATAACTCTTTACCGACAAGGGCATCGGTTCTAAGTACGGATCGAAAGAAAAGACACTAGCACATTCATTCACAAAATAATTATTGCAGAAAAGAAAGGATACACAAAATGTGATAAAATCATCTTTTATTAGATAATGAGATAGTAAAATATACATAAAAAGGCTTAGACAAGCCTATATCATAAGCTAACTATAAAAAAAAGAAAAAAAGGGAATAAATGGGGAAGATAGATCCTTCAATTTTGCTATAGCAGCAACTAAACAAGTCTGGATGGCCCCAGCGATGGAAGAGAAGAGAAGAAGAAGCAGAGGCACCTGGCCCACAACCTTACTCTAGCAGCAACTAGGCAAGTCTAGATGGCACCAGTGATGGAAGAGAGGAAGAAGCAGGGATGCCAAATCCCCATACCTGCTCTAGCAGAAATCGAGCAAGTATCGTTCTAGCAGCAATCGAGCAAGCACGTATGGTACTGGTGATAGGAAATCTAGGCCCTCACGTGCATGGCACACGGCACCGGATGGAGGTCCCAGTGCTGTCGCACCAAAAACCTGGTGCGACCTCCACCCGCTTCGGATTTTGGCTGAAGGAAGAAGAGGCTCCTTTCTTACCTTATCAAGAAGAAAAAGTGTCTTGAGTCTTTGTCTCCTTTGCCCTGACCTGGCCATTCTGGATCTCAAAGATACCCGAGGCTTCTGAAGAAGGTGTGGTTCCTTCACCCTCACCTTAGCCTTGACAATTTCACCTCCTAAAGCTCAGTCACACTGGTAATAGGGACTTTGGGAACAATTGGAGGGTTAGGAATTTGAAAAGCTTAAAGGGTTTGCAAATAAAGGGAATGGCCCCCCATCGTGCTTCTTATATAGGAGGCAAACCAGATGTCAATCAATTCGCCCAAATCTCCAAAAAGGAATTACAAGTGAAATAAATCTCGCTCAATTTCCAAAGTGATCTTCAACCGGTGAATTTATATCGTCTCGTGAAGGGACCCTCATTAAAACACGCCTCGTATACTGAAGCGACAGGAACGCGGCTTGGATAAATTAAAAGAATGTCCCATAGCCGGGAACGCGCCTTGGGCAAATGAAAAGGCTCTGGCCTTTAGTGGAGGGCCTGACGTGCCGAGCCAAGACAAAAGCCCAACATCACCAAAACCCGCATCTCCGCCCAAGGAGTCGGACAACAAGATTTTGAGAGGCTATTGTGGGGGGTAAAAGACCAGTAGACCCATGTCGATGACTATATTGGGCCAGAGGCCCAGCCCAAGGGAAAAATCCCTCCTCGGTCGTAGGGAGGAAAAGCCCTTCCTCGGCCATGAGGAGAGCCCTCCTCGGCACAGTGTAGCCGAGGGTGGAAGGAGTAACCTGCCACCGGTAGTGACACTCCCCATCATTCCACGGAGCGGGAAAAGTACTAAAGTAGGAAAAGACAACGAAAGTGTTTAGAGGAAAAGCTTTCATTATCGTATTCAGTGCCTTGCGCCTGACACGGCCATACTTCTCTGTCCTTACAACCACTCCCAACAATCGGAGGGAAGGGCTGATGGGACAAGTGCCTGCCCTAGGGGCCCCATACAAGAGAAAGGAAACTAGTATAAGAAGGGAGTAAAGAGAGACAGAGGGGGCGGGGCGGAGACCCCCCAGCACAATAGAGCCATCAAAAAAGGCTCCTCAGATCGTAGAGAGGACCAATCCTCTCTGATGAATCCGATCCGCCTCAATTTGATCGTAAAGAGCACCATGATGATCGTTGTTCATACGCTAAAGTCTAGCTCTTTGACCTATTTTCTACAAATTTATTGTATCGGGCTCACAGGTCTAAGGTTCCATTCATTTTGGGCCTGGCTTGAAAAACGTGACCCTACAGTTATCTTCTTACCTTTCCCCTTAGAATATTCATATTAGTGGAACCATAATTTTAGCTATTTGACTCTATCAAAATCTACTTTATCTATTTTACTTTTTCATTTTACAAAACACCTAATATCAATAGTTTTATTTTAGCTTCCAACATAATAAAACAACAAATAAACAATACAATAAAATATTATATCTACTACAATAAACAATTCATTTATTTATTATTTTTTCTCTATTCTTCACTATCTTCAAAGCACTCAAGGCACCACCACCACCACCAGTGTGAAACTCCAATGGGAAGAAGAACCAAAAAGCCAGCAACCCACCATAAATTAGCCACAACACAAACACAAACACAAACACAAACCCAACAACCCTAAATCACCCAAACATAGACCCACCACATCTAGCAACATAAACACAGACCCACCACACTCATGACAGAGAAAATAAGATAGCAAAGGGAGAGAGAGAGAGGTGGATCGAAGTCACAATTGGAGCCAAACTCAATGCGAAGGTAGAGGTGGCTGGAGGTAGAGGATTTTTTGAGATGGGTTGGGCAAGGTAGATCGGGTTGACAATGGTGCGTGGGTTGGCAATGACAAATCGGGTTGGCGGTGAGGAGGATGATGAATCGGTGAGGATGATGGATGATGGATGAACAGAGCTGGGCTTCAAAGATGGGTGGGGAGGGTGATGAATCGAGTCAGCGATGATGAATCGGGTTGGCGATGTTGAGTGAGCTTTGATGGCGGCAGTGAGGAGGATGATGAATTAGTAAAGGTGAGAGTTTGATGAGGAGGATGAAAGGGAGGTGAGAATTTGAGGGTTCTATTTTTGAGAAGGAGAGAATCAGTGAAACAGGCAGAGGAAAAAAAGAAATAGAAAAAAGAAAGAAAGAAATATTAGATGGCTATGCACTTTAGTTGAGTAGGTAAAATTTTTACTTAAAGCATCCACAACAGTGGAGCAAAAAATATAACTATTTGGCACCTACAAAAGTCAGTTTATCTATTTTATCTCTTCACACCCCACAGCAATGGAGCTATATTTTTAGCTATTTGATTAAAATTGTAAGATTGAATTTATTCAACCATCTAATTGGCTTTATTCCGTGCCAAATTTGCTTGTAATTCAGCATTTAGTAACCCTGTATTTAGGTGGGTTTGATGTAAGGGTAGTGAGTGAGATAGAGTGAAGATTGCTCAAGAGTGTGCAAGAAAACAGAGACTCGCGGCTGGGACTCGCGGGTGACTCGCGGCTGCAAGCCGCCAGACGCAGCACACGTGCCAAGCCTGCTGGAAGATGAACAGTCATGCTAGCTGGAGCACTACAGGACAAAACAGGACAACTGGCCATACGGTTAACTCGCGACTGGATCTCGCGACTTAGTCAATCCGCGAGGTCAAGCCGCGAACCACCCCTGTTTTGTAAAACCTGACGTTTCACATTCCTCTCCCACTCCAGTATAAATACCCCTTTTACCCACGATTGTAAGAGAGCTTCCAGAGAGAAACCCTAAAGAAAAATCAGATTGTTTCACCCACAATCTATACCTTAGAGTCTCTTCAAATTCCTCAACTCTCTTCCTCTCCATTGTCAAATCCTTGAGAGGCATTATACCAAACCTGGTTCTCATCATCATCATCACTGTGAGACAGTTGTTTGGATTTCTGGGAAGCAGTTAGGATGGAACCAATCTTCATTGGTTGATGCTACGGTCTAGTAGCGGAATCCGGGAAGCTAGAAAAGAAAAAGGTTCAGCGCAACCTCGTTGGAGCAAGAAGCTTGGAGGGCTTAGGTGCACTGGGTAGATTAGGCTTGAAGGATCTATTGCTGTCCTTGTATCCCAACTGTATTTTCTAGTGGATTGTTTACCGCTTGGAGGGCGGCGGAGAGGTTTTACGCCGAGGGCTTCAGTTTCCTCTTCGATAACACATCGCGTGTTGTCTTTGTGTTTGCATCTTCCTTCCTCTCTATCTTTGCCTTTTTATTATCTGCTGTGGATTTTATTTTGTTATGGCTTAGATAGTTTTTAACCAATTTCATATTATAGCATATGTTAAGTTTCCGCACACTAGTTGTTTGACATATTGCTTGAATTGGTTAAGTTGTAATTTGGGGGTCTAAACGTTGAAAGGTGTTTTTACACGTTTTTGAACTTTCAAAAATAATACAAATAACTCATTAAAATAATAATAAAAATATCCACCAAAAAAAAAAAAAAAAACACCAGCATAACACAATCATCCACCACCACCACCAGTCCACAGCAGGAAAGAAAAAACCACCACCCAATCACCACCCTTTCGCACTCGTCCCGTTCTTGACTCATCCGAGTCAACTTAGCCCATTCGTCCTTCCTTATATCGTAAACCCACGCTGATTCCAACGCGTTCTTGTTCTCATCGTGCTTGCCCGCCATGTAAACTTAACCCAAAAAGGCTCCGATAGCAAAAAACGAGCGCTTAGACGGCATGTCGTTGCTGCATCTCCAATGACGAGTCGTGAAGTCATAGATGAACGCATCGGTGACCAGGTTGTAACTCGCTGGGTCCCACCCACTCATCAAAACCAGCTTGCCTTCACAGCTTGCCAATTGAGAAAACAATGGTAACCCATTTGGGTACTTGGGAATCGGGTCGACTTGGCGATGGGGCTTGGGGTGGGTCGGAGGAACAGATCGGCGATAAGGGAGCTGGCCGGCGAGCTGAGGGATGAGGGAGATGAGGGAGCAGGCCAGCGAGTTAGAGAGAAAAAAAAAATATTGAGGAAGAAAGAAGAAAGAAGAAAAGTTGGAGAGAGAGAGAAAGAAAATAGGAAATGTTTGTTTAATGAGAGAAGAGAGAGGAGTGTAACAATTTTTTTTTCTTTTACCTTTGAGCTACCGTGCACATCTATCTTTAGATGTGCATTGTAGCTGAGAATCTAAATTTTTTAGTTTTAGCTCCGCTGCTACAACTCTCTTTTTTGTGTTTTGGTGCTATTTTAACTACACTACTGTGAGTGCTCTTATACAACTATCAATGTTGCACACTTTTTTGTATATGGTGATACTAAAAATAGCAATTTAGTTTTAATTAGCACCTCCAATACTGATGCTTTTATGAATTTAAACGTAATATAATAACGTAAGCCATGTTAAGTGTTTATCCCATATATTAATAAATAAATAGATAATAAAAGTAGGGAGGGTGAAAGTTTCTATAAAGTATAAACAAATAGCATCAGAGTATTATATTATGGGTCTGTTTGGATATTGTTTATTGCTAAAAATTGAAAATTTATTGTTGAAAATACTGTAGCAAAATAATTTTTAAACTATAAATAGTGCTCGTGAAACCTAGATTTATAAATTTTTTTTGCCTTTTCCATACTTGTGGATCCTGTAAATAATTTTTAAACTATAAATAGTGCTCGTGAAACCTAGATTTATAAATTTTTTTTGCCTTTTCCATACTTGTGGATCCTGTAAATAGTGCACGAGACCCACAGAAAAGGTAAACACATGGAGAAAGACACCATCTAAACTCACACTATGCCAGTGAGAGAATTTGATTATATTTGTAAACAAATTTATAATTTGAGTGAGAATACTGATATAAGTTTTTATTTTTTTATTTTTTATTATAAATGGGGATCTCTGGTGTGTGGACTCATGGACCATATGTCATGTAATGGTAAGAATAATACCAAGTGTATATTAGCGGAACCTTGATATAACTATTATGGTAGGCATAACACACTCATTGAAAAGCCACTGGTCAAAGCCTCGAAGCACCAAGGTACAGCAAACTTTAGTTTATGCCAGTGTAGGTAAGAATTACAAAGTCATTACGAAATAAAATATATAAGATAAGAATTACACCTCACTGGTTAGCGCCGTATGAAATTAAACGCAATAAAATACTAATGAATTGCGTCAATTGTAAGTGTTTCAAATTACAATGCTATCACTAAAATATACTCCATCAGTCCATTCTCATTATTAAACAGTAATCATTCTGAATACATTTCATGCCGTGTATGAGACTTGCATACACTGTAGGGCTCATTTGCTTGCGAGAGGTTAGTCTCATGCATGCACCTGGCACATGAGATGCCAGCTCCTCCCTCAGAGAGTCAGAGACCCCTTTTTGGTGAACAGAGCTCTAACTTATTCAATTTTTCTTTGCTTTTCCTGAACCTCGCTAAAGAACAAGAATTAGACATCAGCAAGTGGTACCTTATATTACAAGATGGGAGAGATAGTCATAGACCACTTGCAGGAATGGGTCCTAGTCCAAGAGCCTTTTTGATTTGAATCTTTGAAAAAAAGGCTCAACGTAATAAAATTTTCGTTTACTTGAAAGTGATGGGCACAAGCAGAAGGACAAGATTATACATCAGCAAAAGATACATTTGAACGCAAAGAAGTTGGAGATTTTCCACAGGAATGGGTCCCCAAGCCAGGAACCTTTTTGAGTCTTTGAAATATAATCAATTTTTTCTTTGATTATGGTGGGTGTGTTTGGAATTTTATTTTATTTTTTAAATCATTTCTTTTCAAATATATCTCTCATATTTTATATTAAATATTATAAATTTAATAGTATATTTAGTTGTATGTTATAAACGTGACACCATATATCTTATTTTATATATATATATATATATATATATAGTAAAATAGTCTCTAGAAAGAATGTTAGCCTTTGTTCACACTAGGGTATGTGTGGTTGAGAGGAAAGTGGAGAGCAGGAAAATAATAAGAGGAAAGGAAAGCAAATTCTTTGTTTGGTTGAAAGAAAAGTAAAGAAAGAAAGGAAATTAATATACCTTTTTTTGGGCATTTTGTGTAATACTTGTTCTTATCTGTTTATTATTAGAAATGTGGGTTATGTTATGAGTCTTATAACTCAATTAACATTTCTAATAAAAAAAAATCTAAAATTCAAATTATTTATCTCCTATTGTAATTATCAAATTATCAAAACAATATGCCGGTTATTGTCTTATTGTCTCTTTTTGGATTCTACCCAATAAAGACAAAAATAAAGAGAAGAGAAACAACTTACTTGGTTAATATACATTTTTACCCTTCCTTATTACTAATTATAATTGTTACCAAAATTTGTAATTGGGATATTCTATCAAATTATTTATGGTTAATATTCCCTTCTCCTTTTCTCCTTTCATCCTAACTGACATACTATAAAAAAAAAAAAAATATATATATATATATATATATATATAAAATCATATCTTTTTCCCATTCTTGTCCACTTCTCATATTTTTTCCTTTTCTCTTCTCTCTCTCTCTCTCGTGCTGAAATTTCCTCTTCTCTCACTGTTACTAAACATACCAAACACAAAAAAAAAACTGCGTTATTATTTTCTTATTTGGTGCACGCAATGTTTCTTCTTACGCATTTGATCATATTCTTAAGAGACTTGAACCCATGATCTGATTGTGATGGATCGTTTACCAAAACAAAAAAAGATTGTGATGGATCAATGATCATATAAGGCCAGCGAATCATTAGACCCCTTCTAATTAATTATTTGCACGTGTTTTCAATCTTTGTGCCATAATTTCAAATGGGTGCTATTCATATTTTCTAAAGGTCGACACTAAAGTCCAACGATATATTGACTGAGGAAAAAAATAATTAATAACCAAAAGAATCCTTTTCTTTTAGAAGTCTTATATTTCTAACAAAATTTCATCACATTTTCACAATAAATAGACAAGTAATTGTAAGATGACATCTTTTACTACTCTTTTTTTTCACAATTATTTTATACAGTTGATTGTAATTGAGTGATGGTTATTAAATATTTTCTAAATGAAGAATGTTAGTCGATGCTTTAAGGCATTGGGTTGAAAGATATTTATAAAAACTTTCTATGAAAAAAAAGCAACTAATTTTTTTAAGAGCTTTTTATATTTTTCATAAAACTAATATCAAATTTTTTTTTGGATAAACAACTAATATCAAAACTTTATTAGCAAATACTCTAAAAACACCAACAATAACAAATTTTACTAAGGCGTGTTCCGGCGTAACTCTTTCCTTATTAGAAATTCAGAAATTTAGAAGTGCCAAAAAGGACGCAACGTGGAAAGCAATAAGAAGACAATAACATCATACGTGTGTCGGTGTGTGTGTATATATATATTCTAGATTCCAACTAAAACGGCCTCCATTTTCAACTATTTGTTACTTACCAAATCAACTTCCTTTTTGCTTTGGTTTCTATGTGCTTTTAGCAACTCAGCTACTCTCTTTGTGCTTCTTCTTCAATTTCTGACACTTATGAAACCATGTGTCACATAAAGCAGTTTGTTTTTCACTGTTGAGGGGACACTTCCATATTTGTAAGGTAATCCCAGCTTTTGGGAAAAAGATTCTGCGGTTTTTAGTTGTGACTGTGATGTGTGTGGGAATCTCTTGGTGTCCCAAAAAATAGTGGCTTTTGCATCCGTGTTTGATTGGTAGGTGGGTTTTTTTTTTCTGACTCTCATTGTTGATGGTTAGACGCTTAGTCAAAACTTAAGTCTTTGTGTGTGTTTGCGGGTGTTTTTTTTTTTACTTATCTTCCATTGTTTTTTGGGATTGGTGAATGGTGAATGATAAGAACAATTGAGTTTCGAAAGTTTTGTAAATTTGTAATCTGAGAATTGGGTTTTCCTCTGTAATGGTATGTTTTTCTGATTACTCTCCCACTTATACCATTCCATTGCAACTAATATTTTGCTTGTTGTTTTGTTCAATATAGTGTTTTAGGGAGCCTTTGACTAACAGAATTTCACCCATTTCTCCGTTGGGGGAGTTTTGTTTTCTTCTTTCCTTGAATTTGATGAGCAGCAGCAATTAGCAAAAGCTTTTGAATCTATGGTTTTGAGCTCATCCTTTGTCTCTCCTTTCCTTTGTGTGAAGATTCATTTTGTTTCCCACTCATGTATGTTAAGCTTTATTAAACCAAAGTTTGTTAATTTTTACCCATTTCTCCATTAGAGGAGTGTTGTTTTGGTCTTCTTCTTTTCCTGAATATGATGAAAAGTAGCCATTAGTCAAATCTTCTGAATCTGTGGTTTTGAGCTCACCCCTTGTCTCCTATTTCCTCTGTGTGAAGATTCATTTTATTTCCCACTTATGTATGCTGAGCTTTATTAGACCCAAGTTTGTCAGTGTGATGTATGTGGTCCTTAGCCTTAGGCAATCAATCAGGACATTGATAGTCAATGCTTTTCTTTTGTCCTTTAGTGGCATCATTGCATTTCAGGTTTTTGGAGCAAGTGAATTTATATCATGTTTTATTTACTCCTTTGCAGGATTTTTCTGGTATATCACCCTTGCTTAATTTATTACCTCAAAGTCAGAGGATTATCTCCTGGAGTTTAAAAATGTATGTAGTGGAGAGCAAAGGAGGTGCCATTGTGTGCATGTTGCTTGCCTTGTTATTCTTGGGCACATGGCCTGCTGTTATGACTCTCCTAGAAAGGCGAGGTCGTCTTCCTCAACATACTTATCTTGACTACTCGATCACTAATCTCTTGGCTGCTGTCATTATTGCTTTGACATTTGGGGAGATAGGCAAGGGCACGCCTACTGCACCAAATTTTTTTACTCAACTTTCTCAGGTGAGTTCCCTTTGTATATGAAAGGTGGTGTTCTTTCCATTTGGGGAATTGAAGTTGTTATTCTTATACCAATATAAGCATTAATAAAACAGATAGATTCTTTAATGCAGATTGAAACAATTTGGTAGAGCTTTATTGGTATAACAATTTCATTTCCAAAATTGGAAAGAACACCACAAATATAAGCATGATAGATTCTTCAATGCAGATTGAAACAATTTGGTAGAGCTTTATTGGTATAACAATTTCATTTCCAAAATTGGAAAGAACACCACAAATATAAGCATGATAGATTCTTCAATGCAGATTGAAACAATTTGGTAGAGCTTTATTGGTATAACAATTTCATTTCCAAAATTGGAAAGAACACCACAAATATAAGCATGAATAAAACAGATACATTGCTTGATGCAGATTGAAACAGTATGATAGAGCTCTGTTTTCTGTGACTAATGTACACTATTTTCTGGTACAACTTCTATTATTACCGTCTAGCTGTTCTTTAAATTAGGCATATGTTTAATTAGAACTCAGCCCATTTTAGTGGCTCCCACTGTGGTTAAATGCCAGAACTAGAATTATCGACCTATGTTGAGGAACTGAGCAACTACAACCATGGGCATATATCCAATGACATTTCATTAGATGAGACCACTGCACAAGGTGTTAAGACCTTTTCTCATTGTTTGGCCATAGGCACGAGTACCACCTAACACCAGTATATGGGAAAAAAATGAAAACAAAAATTTCCATCCTTATGTGGATCAGGAACCGTAATGACTGTAAAATTTTGTTCAACTGCAACTATGACGAATTAACTGAGGACAATTAAATGGGAGCAGCCTATTGGAAATTGATTGATAGCCCACGTTTGAATACTTTTCTAGATAGGCAGAAACCATCTGAAAGTTCGGAGGTATATAAATAAAAAACTAAGAATAGTATAGTTGTGTTCTGAGTAGAATTCAAATAGTGCTCTTGGGTGTCATTTCCTCTCTCTCTCTCTCTCTCTCTCCATCTTTTTTGCACTAGATATGTAAATGCAGAGTGCAGCAGCTATCTATAAGTTTCTTATTGTCTATTTAGTGGTTGTAATTTTTGGTCCATTCTTTATATACTATTCAACAAAACCCTTATGTAGGTGGTGAAATAAAGTAAGATATGCCTAGTTTCTACGATAAGGAAACTGTATGTCTTTATTTAGTGTAAAGCTTTGTCATTAATCTTGATAGTTGCAAACCTTTTGAGACAAGAATTGCATAATCATTTCCTGGAGGGAAATAATTGATTATATGAGAAATTCCTGCATCTATGATTGTGAGAACAATTATTATATATGATAGCAACAAATTTGCCGTCGAAGACTAGCAGTTTGGCCTGGTTTCAAGATGTCCAGACTGCTTGAACATTATCTCGCCTCTTAAAACTTGTGAACTAACATATGACTGTTGCCCATGAGAAAGAGGTGAAAAGACTCAACCATAGTTTTCAGTAAATGATGTTGGAGACTGACTGAGAAGCCGTATGTTCTAGATTTTCTAGTATTTAGGCAATTAAATTTTTGCAGTTTGATTTCTGAACATGTTTACTTATCAAATCTAGGAAAACATTTTAAATATTTGTGGATGTTGGGATATCATTGAGACGCTTGTTGAAGATGAGAAAGCATATAAGTTCTTTAAGGGTGCTGAATGAAATGTCATTGGATGCTGAGTTCGCTTTGTGGCTTGGGGATGATGTTTGCTTAAATGGTTCAATCTCTAGTAGGTTGTTCACTTTTGAGTAAACTAGCGTCCTAGTCCCTCATCTAGTTTTAATTATGTAGCATTACAAATCTCAATTGTGCTTTATTTCAAATGGAAGTAGTTTTGAATCTTCTAAGGGGGATTTATGCTGCATACATGACCATGAATCTTGTTGCAATGGCATTGTATCAGCTAAAAGTGATTCATAATTCTTCTGGGGTGCTTGATGCAGGATAACTGGCCCTCTGTTTTATTTGCAATGGCGGGTGGGGTGGTGCTCAGCGTTGGTAATCTGTCTACACAGTATAGTTGGGCTTTAGTTGGTTTATCAGTGACAGAAGTGATTTCTTCAAGCTTAACTGTTGTTATAGGTCTCTCTCTCTCTCTCTCTTAACATACACAGGCAAATGAACATGCACATGTACATAGAAATAAACACACAACCCCAATTTGTGTATGTATTTGTGTGTGGAAATGCATTTTGAAAAGGATGAATTAAAACCTTGGCAAGATAGTAATTTTTCAGTATTGTATTTGTTCTGATTGTAACAGGCACAACCATGAATTACTTTTTAGATGATAAAATCAACAGAGCTGATATTCTTTTCCCTGGTGTTGGTTGCTTCTTGATTGCGGTTTGTCTTGGCTCTTTTGTTCATGCATCCAATGCAGCTGACAATAAGGAAAAGCTCAAAAGTTTGTCCACTGAGTATACCTCTAACCTTCATACTTAAAAATGAAAATGTTCTGATTTGCATTAAAGGTTTCTTTTGTTGATAATAAGGGCTGCTTAATTGATTAGTGAAAATCGGCTAAATTACTCATGGAATCTTAAATCTGAATTAATTTTTAAACTCGTACCTTTCTGTGTGGTTCATTTTCCATTCTCTTCTGTTATTTCCTTTTGCCTGTATTTGTTCCCATAGAAAGCTTCAGAAGAAGAATACAGTTGTTACATTGTGCTATGTTAATGAATAATGAAGCAACTGCATAGGACTACATGAATGAGAAGCCTAGGGACAGCCCAATTTATGATAAGCAGCTGCCAATAATGCATTAAAAAAAAAAGTACAAAAACCTCTAACTTAATGAAAGAAGCCTTCTATTTTTCCATTTGGGGAGACAATAAATTTGTTGAGAAGTATGTTTTGTTTTCTTGAAAGGAAGTGCAGCTGTTAATTTTCTTTCTTACTGCTTATCTTGATGGTTGTTTTTCAACTAATCTTTGTTCTCTCTAAGATTTTCCTTGCTATGAGTTTGTTAGGTTAAGGTCATGTTTTAGTAAAATTTCAATTGCATCAGGAAATCTTTTCTTCCTTCTTACGCATTATGGATTATATAACACTAACGCTTCTACAATTGAACCTTTTGACAGAGGTACAGGTTTTTCCACTTCTAAAGAAACACTTACAAACGATGGTAACTCTCTAGACTCTTAGTTTTCTAGCTTTGGGATTCCTTCATTCAATAAAACTGTTAACTCTCTCTCTCCAACATGGGACATAAGTAGTTAGAGAGAGTGATGTCGAAAATGGAAGCAGTTCTGCAGACAAGGCCAGAGCTGGAACTGCAGGTTTCCTCATAGAACTTGAGAACAGAAGATCAATTAAGGTTGGCAGTTTTGATTGATTATGGATAGTTTTAAAATTTTAATCTAGAATTATGGTATTTTCATTTATACCTTCCAACGCACACATATTCAATTTGGTCCCATTATACATGAAGTTATGGATGATGACTGCACTGAACCTACATCTAATTAGTGGCCCACCCCTTGCTTTTTAGAATGAATTTCCTGCATCCATAGACAAAATATCTTTGGATTTACTGGTTATAATATTCTAATTGCAGGTGTTTGGTAAGAGCACTATAATTGGACTGGCCATAACATTCTTTGCTGGAATTTGCTTCTCTCTATTCTCTCCAGCGTTCAATTTGGCAACAAATGATCAATGGCACACTTTAAAGGAAGGGGTCCCTCACTTGTCTGTCTATACTGCATTTTTCTACTTCTCAGTTTCCTGTTTTGTGGTTGGCATCGTTCTAAATATCATCTTCCTTTACCGCCCTATACTAAACTTACCCAAATCATCCCTTAAGGCTTACTTGTCAGACTGGAATGGCCGAGGCTGGGCCTTTTTGGCTGGGTTCTTGTGCGGGTTTGGAAATGGTCTTCAATTTATGGGAGGTGAAGCAGCAGGATATGCAGCAGCAGATGCTGTTCAGGTTAGCTTTATTACTTATACAAGTCAGTATGTGGATACATATTGTTACATACAATTATGATACTGATAATTATATGACATTTTTTACTAACATACAACTGCTTAGAGACGTGTACCTATCACACATGCATGTTTACCAAATTCTCAATGCTCATATCAATTTGCGGTGATACACAGGCACTTCCACTGGTGAGCACCTTTTGGGGCATACTTATCTTTGGAGAGTATCGGAGATCATCACGAAAAACGTATATACTTCTTGTCAGCATGTTGTTTATGTTTGTTGTAGCTGTCGGAGTTCTTATGGCATCATCAGGACATAGAAAATAAGTGTGCAGTTGGGGAAGTCATTGTCTGGAAATTGTATAAAACATAAATTGTTAAAATAGTTGACACAGTTGTGAAGATAGAAGACATATGCTGTTGGCTGGTTGAGATGCAAAAATGGCCATGTACAGTGTCACTGTCATTCCCAATATTCAACTACAGAATTCTCAGTCATCTCTTTAAAAAGACACAAATTGGGGCGAGGTTGATGAGTATAGTAAAGAAAAATTGCAATCAAATTCTTAATTTATCTCTGTTAGCATGCAGTGGTTGATTTAGACACTGCCAATACCTGTAACTTTAATCTTTGTTTCTACGTTTTTATATTTTTCTTTTCAAAATAAAAAAAGTGAATTGCATAGTGTTCTTTATTTCAACCAATAACCCCCTCCCCTCCTTACCTCCTCTTATTCAAATTTTCCCCTCTAATCGCTAATAAAGCTTAGCACTCCCTTAGCTTCTTCATCAATTCATGGCTATATATGTGTGTATATATATAGGATTCAATCTATTTCAGAAAGTAATGAGTCAATAATATGTGAATCAACAACACATATAGCTTTATTTTAGCCCATAAAAATATTAAAAAAAAAAAAAAACATATATAGCTTTAAGCTCTGTACAAAGCAAAGAAGGGGCACCCTTAGATTTATCATGCTATATCTCTTATTGTAATTATTATTCACAGCATTCAACTTAAAGATAAATAAGTAAAATAAGCCAATGACCCCCCCCCACCCCCACCCCACAAAAAAAGTGTACATAGCATATAAAATAATTGGACAAAACTTAAAAGATGAATCTAAGAAACAGTACCTAAGTACTGTGCCTAAGTCTGGTTCAAAATAATTTAACGTGACCCCCCCCCCCCAAAAAAAAAAGTGTACATAGCATATAAAATAATTGGACAAAACTTAAAAGAGGAACCTAAGAAACAGTACCTAAGTACTTTGCCTAAGTCTGGTTCAAAATAATTTAATGTGATTATTACTAAGTTTTGAAGAGGAACCTAAGGAACAATACCTAAATACTGTGCCAAAGTCTGGCTCAAAATAATTTAATGTGATTATTACTAAGTTTTGATCGTTTTAATAATAGGCCATCTTTATTTCACATTGGTTGTTGCTCACAATTGTATACACTTTTTTTTTACATTGAAATTGTGACTTGAAGTTGAGTAAGGGGGCAATGAAGCCTTCAAAGAAATGGATAATAAAATTTATAGAACAAAGTTTATCTTTACAATCTCCATAGTGAAACTTGAAAGTTTTCATTTTCAATATAAATTATAAAATTTTCTACCAAATGAAATTGGGGGATCAAATGATATTTCTCCTGAATCTATCCAATAATCTAACTTCAAATCTGTAGCTAGACTTGACACATCTGTATCTGAGGTTGTCTCTCATTTCCGACAAACTATCAGATCTTTTATTTGCAAAATAAAAATATAACAATGTCAAGCTCATAACCTTAATCCAAACCCTAGATAATAGTCATAATCAAGAAAATAATATAGGAAAAAACCAAAAGAAGATATATGTTAAAGAAAACAATATGTCAAGAGGGTAAGAAAAAATACATATAAACCCTATAATCAGAAGGGATAACAAATTAAATTCTAAAATTTCTTAAAAGAAAAAAATTAGTCCTTATAGATTGCAAAGATTATAAATTAAAAGATTTCAAATAATAATAAATTAAACCATTAATTTATATGCAAACTTCATATTTTAATTTGTTACTTTTGATATTATAAAATTTAATTTTTGAAACAATAGGATCATCTAAATCATCAGATACAATTTAGTAATAAAATAAAAATAACGTATAAATATTTTTTCTGTAAATTACGAATCTTCCATCTACACCAAAAAATAATAGTCAGAATAAAAAAATAACGTAAAAATCAAAAAGAAAGAAAAAGAAGATACATACAAGACACAAATAATAAATCAACAAACAATGCCAAGAACGCAACCTTAAAACAAACCCTAAATAATATTCACAATCAAGAAAATAATATAGAAAAAAAGAAGAAGAAGATATAGATATATATATTTATGGGTCAGGAACATAATCTTAAAACATTAAAAACCAAGAATAGGGGGAAAAAAACCCAAAAATACTATCATTTCTATAAAGAAAATAATAAGAATGATTCTGCCATCAATGATATCTAACTTCTACTAAGGGGGCTATAACATATTATTTAAACCCTGATTAAAAATTTTAAATTTTAAATTTTAAATTTTCAAAAAGGAATAATTTTTTTTTTTTTTGGACTTCAAACGATAGAATTATATTGAAAAGAGGAAAACAGAATACACGTTCCTACAGTTGGAGGTTGTACAAGGAAAGCCAACACAGTGGCATGCATGCAACCCTATGAGAAGCAACTAAAACAGAAAAAAAAAAAAAAAATATATATATATATATATATATATATATATAACAAAAGAGGGAGAGACCAAAGCTCATAGATGGGACCCTGCCAAGGTCAGCCGTTGGTATTTTTCGAGTAACGAAGTTGCCCCTTTTAGAATGACAGTGGAGTGAGTTTGAACGTGCTAAAAGGGAAATCGGTTTCTAGCATTCCATAGTGATCATATAATCATTGCCCCTCTTGTATCAGACTGCTACTTGTCGTCAGATCCCCAAGTTTTTGGAATGTTCCAAATTCTACTTGAGCATCTAAATTTGGGTCAATACCTCCATAGGAAATTTAGAACCTTTGGTGGAGTGTGCAGCAACCACAATTTCTTCCAAAGACTTCTATCTTGATGAGCGAGGGAATGCTCTCCCAAGGATGGACTATGTAGGCGGAGAGCCAGCTGGTACGCTATTTTTACCGAGAAGAGTTTTTGCTTATTTTCCTTCCAATAGAGTTTATCCCGGGAGGCAGCGTTTCCGAGTTTGATACCCAAAATGTCATCTCGGGTGGAGTTATAGAACAAGGATTTGAACGGTCCTTTATCCCATTGGTGAGTTGTCGCATCGAACAAGCTATTGACGTTGAGGGATTGATCTGCACCAGAAACATTAAGATCATCATAAACAGTTATGGCTGTCAATCCCCACCGTGCAAAGATTGAAAAAAAGAAAAAGAAAGAAAGAGACACTAGTACACCACATGATGCAGATTACTAATCGGGTGCTTTTCTAAACATTCTGAAAAGAACCCAAACATAGACATGCAAAATTTAAATCATGCGAACAAATGATTTGGAGCACCAAAAGCAAGCATATTGGACAATAAAGCAAAAAATTGTACAACTTTTGTTACAATTCTTTATATGAATGAGTGTGATTAGTAGAGAAAAAATAGTTAGTTTATATGAAAGTAACAGATAACCAATCACAATCTGTTGCATAAGAGAGGAGTGGCAAAAATTGTAAATTTATTTATGGTAGTAAAAAAACTCTATAGCAAAAAACATAAGAGAGAGAATTACATAGAGGGAAAGAGTGAGAAAACCAAGATAAAATTCATGATTTTTTAAAGTATACTTTTGGTTGGGTATTGATTTCAAACATATAGGAAGATCCATTTTTATATATAGAAAAATTGGATTGCAAACATGGATTACAAAAAATAATATAATTAGGAAATTTAAACGCCCATTGTTACTAAATTCTGTATCTAAAGATGATAGAAATTTTGTACAGTGGCCGTGTGAATGCAAGGTGTTATTAATCTGTGGTTTCCTCCACCATTTCAAAGTGATAAAGAGTATGTTTTCTTTTATTAATCGAGAATGACATTATAAACAAATTTTACTTAAAATACTAATTATTATGAATAAATGTTATATAAAATACCAACTATTTGTTTGTATAATGATCCTTATCTAAGTACTTGAATAATGTGATGCAACATACGGTCGTCATTCACACATACATAAAATAAGAATTTTTCTCGTTAGCTAAATTGTATTTATTGACATGAAGTTAGTATGTTAATTGTTATCCTCTTTATATCTTTAATTTTTTTTAATGAAATTTTAAAAGTTTGTGTCTAAATAAATTGAGAAAAAGAAGCTAACAAATAAGTTATTATCCTAATCACTCATGTTATCAGAAATAGTTTTCTTTAAAAAAAAATTATTTATGTAATACTCTTTTATTACAAAAACTTCATAATTCTAGTTTTCTAGGTTTATAATAATATTTAAAAAGTTTCACAAATATTCAAAATTAATTAAACATGTTTTGAACCCTTTATAAATTAAATTGTTGGAAGAAGATGTTTTATTCACAAGTTTGAAGTGGTGATGGTAGTTCCAGTGATGTTTTTGATAGGGAAAGAATTGGAGTACCCAAAAAGACTTACGTTATGTTACAAGAAGAACTATATCTCACCCACGATACATCAACAATTTCAAGTTCAACTACCACCACTAGCGCTGAATCAAGGATGAAGCCAGGACTTGGAGTTAGGAGGGCGGTTTTATTGTTAGATATATGCAGTGGCTTCGGCTTTTGGCTCATTGCTTAGTCGGCAAAGGTTTTCTTTTATTATTATTATTTTTTTATGTGTGTTTAGAGTGTCTTTTGTTGGTAATGACAAAATTTTTTTGTTTAAATTTTTTTAAAGGGCTAAGTTGTTTGTTTTTGGTAAAATTGGTTGATTAGTCTCACAAAAAAAAAAAAAAAAAAAAAATTTAGCTTTGCTATTGCCTATTGGTAATTTTTGTTGTTGGGCTAATATTTTGGGGTTGTATAATTTTTTTTAGATTTTGGATCTATAAATTTTTTCATGGACTTTAAAAGGAGGAAAATACTAGATCTACAAAATTTTTTACAAATTTTTGTTGTGATTAGTGGTTATTAGTAAGTAAAAAAGTGATATAAGTTATGGATTTAGACGCAAACCAGTAAAAATTTGCAACCTCAATAGTCTATAAAAATGTTGTAAAAAAATTTGTAACTGTAGCATTTCTCTTATAATGGTTAATAAGGGGGATAAAATGTAATTTTATTGAACAAAGTTACTAAAATTAATACTTAAATATATAGTTATAAAATTATATATATATATATATATATATATTTTTTTTTTTTTAAATTAGGGGGCAGTCAATGAATGGCTCCATCCATGCGCTGAATCTTGCATGAGCTTAATTAGCCTTGACAAGATCATCACAACCAAAAAAAAAAAAGAAGATATATACTAATTAACCATCTCTAATTTACTTCTTTCTTTTTCTTTCCTTTTTAAAAAACTCATCCATATAGTAGAATATCATTAGAACCTTTTTGACTTACAGTAACTTCGTATGTTTCTTTCATGGGTAAAATATTATTTTAGTCTCTCAACCTTACCAAAAGTTTGTTTTTCTTCTTAATCTTTAAAAAGTTTTTTTTTTTAAATAATTTGGAGAGAGAAATAGGAAAAATAAAATAAAATTTTCAATATTTTAAGAACAGAGAAAAAAAAAAAAACTTTAGGTAAAGTTTAAGGTCCAAAAGTAGAATATTTTCAATAATTTAGTGACAAAAAATGAATTTTTCAATAGTTATTTGAGGATGAAAAATGAATTTTTAAAGTTTAGGGATGAAAAAAAGGATAAAATGCAAAACTAACCCTCTAAATTTCTTTAGATTCCATTTCAATACTCTAACTTTGCTTTTGTTCATTTCAGTCCTCTAATTTTCATATTTATACAATTAAAACTTTGCCATCAACTTTTTTTATATGTTATGATTAATTTTAAGAATCAAAATTGTATTTTACTTTTCTTTCTTTTTATGTGTCTCTAATTTTATTAGATAGAAATGATATGTTTTATTCTCAAAGAAATGAGAGAGAGAGAGAGAGAGAGAGAGAGAGAGAGAGAGAGAGAGAGAGAGAGAGAGAGAGAGAGAGAGAGAGGTTTATTCTTCTTTTTCTATCTAAAAGACGAGCTCATTTTGTTGTTGTGAATGTAATTTTACTTTATAAAGGTAAGAATTAAGAAGAATGTCTATAGCTATAATTAAGAAATTGAATTAGATATGGATTTTCTTTAAAAAAATTAAAAAAATAAATTTGAATGGATGTGACCCGTAAACCATATGTCAATCTGTTGATCATAAATTTTCTTTAGAAGTGATATCTTTTATTCTCAAAGAAATTTTATATATGTGTATATATATATATATATATATATAGAGAGAGAGAGAGAGAGAGAGAGAGAGAGAGAGAGAGAGAGAGAGAGAGAGAGAGAGGATATTTATTCTTCTTTTTCTATCTAAAAGACCAGCTCATTATGTTCTTGTAAATGTAATTTTACTTTATAAAGGTAAGAATTAAGAAAAATTAATTGATTTCTGTAGCTATAATTAAGAAATTGAATTAGATATGGATTTTCTTTATAAAAATAAATAAATTTGAATGGATGTGACCCATAAACCATATGACGATCTGTTGATCAGTAAGTTAAAAACTATGTACAAGCTAGAAGCTTATTAATTGAAAATTCTAGAGCCTGTTTAATAATGGGGAATTAATAAATTTAAATATAAAATTCTATCATTTAAACATAAATTACATCTGTTAGTAAAATTTACGTGGATGTAATTAATAGAATCCAAGAAACCAACCAACATCTTGTTTAATAAACGTAGCTATTGAGTGAGATCTGAATAAATAAATAATAATAATAAAAAGATTGCAGATCGCAAATTGTATTGGGTAAGCAACAAAATAATCAATATAAGTCCAGTTTATAAAAATCAATCTTTTTTTTTTTTGGGGTCCGTTTTGTGGTTTATTTGAATAATTTGACTTCAGAAACCAATGTGATAGATTGCAAAATATGTTGACCTTTATGGGTTCATTTCCCAGTCGAATGCATCGTTTATGCATTTTTTTTTTGTTAAACAAAAGATTTTTGGAGTTCAAGATATGTATTTGGTTGAATGAGATAGGGAAGCATTTAGTTTAGAAAGTTTAGAGAGTTAAATTTCATGAGATGTAAGCAAATGCAGATTATGTATTGATTTTGAAGTAATTATACTTGTCAATTAATAAGCAGTTTGTATTCTCTTAAGCATTATACTAATTTGTGTTATTGTTGTGAATATATCTAAAAATATTGAGTTTATGCAAGAACATAATCTTAAACATTAAAACCAAGAAATAGGGCCAAAAAGAAAAACAAAAATACTATCTACAAAGAAAATAATAAGAATAATTCTACCATAAATGATATCTAACTTCTTCTCAGGGCTATAACATATTATTTAAATCCTCCTATTAATTATTTTAAATTCTTTTCCTTAAAAAAATTTTAATTCTAAAATTTCAAAAAGAAATAATTTAGATCTTATATATATAGTTTGCAAAGACAATAAATATGAAGATTTCAAAAGCAAATAAACAAAACTGAGTAACCCTAATTAATAAAGGAAAGAAAGAGAAAGTTTACCATAGCATTTGCGGAAAACATTCTCCATGCAAAAGATTCCTTCAAAGAAGGCTCAAGCAAGATCCAAAAAAAATAAATGCTTAAAAATATTTAATAATACTAAAAAGATTTAATAATGAATTAATATATTTTAGGTTTAAGGGTTTGTGTTATGGGATATGTGACTAATAGTATACTTTCTAACTCTAATTAAAGTCAGTTAAGATTTAGGGCTGCCTCAAGTGTCATTTTCTTTTTCTTTTTTTGGCAAGGAATCCGTATCCGTACAGAAAAGGACCGGAGTGGCAAAAATATAAATATATATATATATATATAATTATAAATACCATGTTAAACCAATCCTACGCTCACACAAAGCACATTTGTAGAAACACATCGAGCAAGAATCAAACAATAATGGCAGCTGCATTATCATGTTCATCCTCGTGGACGCCTGAATGGCCAGGCGGGTTCGTGTTTGATCCACTAGACGAAGTGCAAGTGATTCATTATCTTCATCCCAAGGCCACGGAAATTTTCAACTGTAAATGCCCTGAAGTAATCCCTGAATGCGATCTTTACGGCACTGAAGAACCATGGCAGATTTGGGAGAAGATGGAAAGAGCTAATAACTGTATAAGGAACAAAGAAGAGATGTTCTTCTTCACAAGATTGAAGAGGGCCTCTCCCAAGTCCAACCGTTGCAAGAGAAGCGTTGGCAAAGGTTGTGGGAAAGGCGATGTTAATTCCAGCAATATTTTTTACTGTGCCGACCAAAACGAAAGAAAAAGAATCGGAATCAAAAAGACTTACTATTATGAGAAAAACAGCGTCAAGAACGACAAGTCCAAGTCCAACGACGACGATGACAACAACAACCGCTTTCGATGGATATTGCATGAGATTAGCCTTGATGAGTCCTTACTACAACACGCTAAGGTACACTAACCATCTCTAATTTCCTTTTCTTTATAGAAAACTCTTAAATATGCAATATTAGAAATAAAGTGATAATTTAAAGTGAGCCATGTTCAATTTTAAGTGAGGTGGGTTCAATTTTAAATGAGGTCATTTCTCATATGTTTGTAAATAGTTTAACCGATTAAGATTAAAATTTGTAGGTCTTTCCTTTTTTAGAAAACTTGTAAATATAGAATTTAGGTATAACTTATTTTAGAGCTAAAGCGACAATTTTAAGTGACGTTTCTAAAAAAAAATTATATTCTTGACATATTAAAGTATATTTGATTAATAATTTTTCTTGCTTTTAAAAACCTTTGGGTTTGGTTTAAGTTTAGTTTCTTAACATACTTTTCTTTTAAAAAAAAAAAAAAAATTTCTTGACATACTATTTTTCTTTTTCTTCGTTTGTATTTGTGTCTCATATATCTTCTTTTCTTTTCTTTTCTTTTTCCTATATTATTATTATTAGTATTATTATTATTTATCTATGAATATTATCTAGGGTTTGGTTTAAAGTTACATTCTTGATATTGTTTGTCTATTTCTTTATTTGTGTCTCATATATCTTCTTTTTCTTTCTATTTTAATATTATTTTCTTAATTCTCTTGTGTGTTTTTCCTATATTATTATTATTATTAGTATTATTATTATTTATCTATGAATATTATCTAGGGTTTGGTTTAAAGTTTCATTCTTGATATTGTTTGTCTATTTCTTTATTTGTGTCTCATATATCTTCTTCTTCTTTCTATATTTTCTTAATGTGCGTGCGTGCGTGCAAACAAGAGATTTGGTAATTTGTAGACTTAGAAGGCATTCTAAATCTCTTCCAAATCATACTCTAGATCAAACAACAAATATGTCCAATTAGATTTCGAATGTATCATATCAAATAGGAGAATATTCGTTGAGCAGTCAAAATCAGAATACAGATATGCCAAATCAAATAGGAGAATATTAATTGGATTTTTCGATGACAGACTCAAGAGAAATAACAATTAATGGGATTCATAAAACCTAACACAACCTTTGTAATCTCACAATCTTGATAGGCCTTACACCGAACCACGTACATCTTTGTATTTAGTGGCGAAACCAGGAATTTTGAGTTGAGGGGGGGGGGGGGGCAAACTATTGTGTCAAGATAAACTCAAATCACAAATAGACACTACCCTTAAAAATCCACATAATATATGTGTGTGTATGAAAATGAAAACTCCAATATAAATAAGCCATAAAAAATCTAATTATATATCTAACTCTATATATAAAATTAAAGGAAGAGAGAGTTTGAATGATTTTATATTTATGAGAGTTTTTTTTTTTTTTTGTATAACTAAAAAAATTTAAATTTATAAGTCTTTTATGTAATATACTATGACTATATACCGTTCATTACTAAGTATGTAATATATATATATATATATATATATGTAACAAAGTTTAGGAAAAATTCAATTAGAATCATAATTGGATTTTGCTTTTGTTAGCTTTTCATACAAATTAAATTGTTTATATTTTTGTTGTTATTTTTTCTTTAAACTAATATGTATATTTTTTATACTATTTCTATTTAGATATTTTGTATGTGAATGTATTGAACGCAATAAACTGTAATTAAGCTAAACAATCTCATGCACCTATCTCCATTTGATTTGAGAGATAGTATCATGCGTAAATACGGGTTACATACTAATATATATTTTTAGTCAAAGCTTAGAGAAAATTTAATTAGATTTTAATAGGATTCTCAATTTTGCGCCACGCGTCTCATTTAATTTTTAATTTTGTGCCAAGTGAATTATTGAGTGTAAAAATCTTAAAGAATCCAAATACAATTAGATCTAAATTGGATTTTAATTGGAGTCAAATTTTCCACCACCTGATCATCTCTAAGTTTTTAATTTTTGTGGCAAGTGAATTATTGGGTGCAAAAACCAAAGAGTTTAAAACCAATTGAACATTAAATCATATATATATATATATAATGATAAACCATTACATATTTTAGAAATGTATGGTTTAAAAAAAATATAAGCTAATACCATGTATAATTTGAACATTTTTTATAATAAAAAAATGTATAATTTGAACCGTATAATTGTGATTATTTTTAATTGTACTCGTGCATATGTACAGGACTACACACTAGTTACAATAATAACACAAAACAATTAGATATATTCACAACAATAACATAAAAATAATGCGCAAGAGAGAAGAAAAAGGGTTACAAAAGTTATTCAAATAATTCTAACAATTACGAATACGATCTGTGATGATTAGTGAGTGTTTACTTCCATGACAAAGAGTCCAAAATTAATTATTAAAGAAAAGGAAAAACCAAAATTAAAATGTTAACCATCCACCAAAAAAAAGAAATTGATATGCAATTGCAATGTCAAATCTCTTTACTCTATAGCTTCCACATTACTCTCTCGGGACAGTGCAAATTCATCAAGCTCTAATCATATATCATATGGAATTTTTTTTTTTTTAATTAGATTTTCTTCTCTTAAATTGCTGAGTCATCAAGTAGGTCGGCTAAATTAAGACCTACCACCCCTTGGGTTTGTGTTCCTGTTACTTTTGGGTAAAGGTAAGACCTCACCAACTCTTCTTCTGTGGGACGAAATCTAAAACCCACAGGGAACATTGCAGCCATTGTTGTTATCGTTCTCGGTTTCTGATGCAAAACTCTGCTCTAGTGTGTAGAACTGTAGGTATAGAAAGCATGCGTATAGTACGTGTATATATATATATATATATATATTCTGAAGGTCGGTTACCAAAAGTAAATCGGTAAAGTCCTTTTTTTTAAGAAAGCAAATAAATAAAGTCGGTTAAGGTTAATTAGGTGAGAGTTTTTACTTAATTAAACTCGAACACTACTTTATTATTTACCAATAAGGCAATAACAGTTTGATTTGCTTAAGTGTTTTATCTCTAACATTATTTTTAATTTTAAGATAGAACTCCTACCTTAGCAAGGAGTAACGTACACACGTACAGCCGGCCCTTTATGTCCCAAACAATTTATAAAAGGTGTGATTTAACAATTTAAAAGGTTTCTAACAATTTAGAAAGATAATTTATTTTTTAACATCAATTATTTATTTGGGTAGTGATTATCACTTACTAATATTGCAGACTCACTGCATATACACAGCCACGTAAATTGAAATCAAGGACGGAACTACTAAAGGGCTGAGGGGGGCCATGCCCCCACACCCCCCCCCCCCCCCCCAACCTTTGAAAAAAAATATACTAGTATATATATTAACAAAAAGAATTTTAATTCTAGCTCTTAAATTTATACACTTGGCCCCTTCCCCAAAAAATTTACAAACTGACCCAAGAAATCCAACAAATAGATAACAAGAAAAATCTATAAAAAAAAAATGCACATATCCAAATAATAAGAAAATCTTTGGACAAATCATAAATTCAGTCTAAGCAAAAACAATAACAATAAATCAATTACAAATCTTAGCAAAAAAGATCACAAAAACCCAATAACCTTTACCCAATTTCTCCCTCTCACTTGATAGCTATATGTCCCTCTCAAATGACTCCACCCTCATAGCCATAGATACAACTCCTATGCCACATATTGATCGCTTCATCTACACATTAGTTAGACCTTGAAAATATAAAATCTTGTCAATTGACTTACAAAACTCTTGATTATAATGCAACTTTGTCAACCTCTAGTATTGATATTTGAATTTTTTTTTAAATTTTTGAACAAAGAACTTCGACTCCTCCTAAGTTTGAATCCCGATTTCATCCTTGATTGAAATTGTATTTTTTTTAAATACAATTTCAATTAAAATGGAGAAATTGTATTTTCAATACATTATTTTACCACTTCACAATTTTAACTAAAATGAAAACAAGATTTCAAAGGAAATATGCAATAGTGATTGTGTAACATTATTTTCCCTATTTATTTTTGTTTCAGCTACTGTGGTGGGCTAGACAATGAGGGCTGTCCAATAATGGTTGAAAAATTATTCAATACCCCAATAGCAATGCTATCTCCTCTCACATAAATGTTGAGTTATACACTAATTTAATTAAGGGGATGTAGAATTATGTGAAATGACATAACATTGCTCTCGAAATACAAATAATTACTTGTAATGATGGTTGTAGATAGGGGCATGTTTCTTGCTGTGATGTCTCGATTTGGTTTGTGATCCAAGTCATAAAGGTAATTAGGTTATGGGTTTCACTTTGAGATTATTGTGAATAGTCAAATTTTCTGCTTGAAAAATGGATACAACTATTTGTGAATAGTCATGTTATAATCTTCTAAATTATTAGTCTTTATGAGTATAGGAGTATGTGACTAAGATCATCATATTTATTATCAAATGTCATGTGTTGCTATCCCATTCCCAAGTTCAATGGTTCGATCGAAGGATGGTAGAAATATTAATGCATGAGTATGAGCAACAGAAAAAAGAGGTACGTAATAATTTTTCTTTAGAAGGGCTTCTTAATTAGTTGGGATTTTTTTTGGAAAGTCTAACTGTGTTCTAAATTTTTGAATGTGCTTTGTTAGGGACATATTTTATGTAATTGACAAATTCTATGACAAAACACACTTTATTTGTATTTGGGTAAATCTAAGTAGGTTCAAGATGATCATTACAAGTGGTTATATTGAAAACATAAAGATTACTCAAGAACTGCTCAAGAAAAGTGCAATCTGCAAGTCTCGATACCTCCTTGACAAAAGCTTGATCTATTGAGATTCATTAAAGCTTGACACATGTCTCGATCTATCGAGCTTATAGGATTTAGACTATAACCAGCAACGTTTTTATTCTAGAAGGCTATTTGTTTATGAGTTTGTATAATACTTATTAGACTAGGAAAGCCCAAGGTTTGTGTATACCTATTTGGAATAGGAGAGCCCATTAAGCTCCCATTTAAACAAGGAAGTGGAAAAAGAAAAACTTTACCCTATAGAGCTTCATAAGGTTTTCTTTTTGAAATCCTAGCATCCTCTTATAGAAGAAAGAGTTATTGCTGCGTTTCTTGTACGTATTTGGGTTCTATAACCAAACAAAGTCTCTCACACCATCATTGAAGATCTTATTGGTGTTTCTATGTGAAACTGCTGTAAATCAACTACATCAATCAAAGGGTTGCTGTGGAGTTAGTCACATACTGGGAATCGTGTAAAGAAGTTAGTCACGCATTGTGATCCATGAATCATTGGTCAGTCATGTACTGGGATTCGTGCATTGAATGGAAAGATTGCTGCTACAATATAAGTCCAATTGGATATTGGGGTAAGGGTTCAACTGTAAGTTGGTATTTCGAGTTAGGCCAAAAGATTTGGTAAGATTCCTTATACTTGTAACCACTTGTGATTGATAATAGTAGATTCTTGGGAGTGGTGACCTTAAAATCACCCGGTGGGGTTTTACCTCGGTGGTTTTCCCCATTTGTAAACAAATCATTCGTGTCAAATTTATTTTCTGCTGCATTTAGTATAATTGGTGATTTGTTTGTGCTACCACACTATTACATGTAATTTGATCTAATTAATCAAATTAATCAACTTGGGTAATTAATTAATTTGCAAGAGGTCAATTCATTTTAACCCAACAAGTGGTATCAAAGCGGGCACATTCTGATTAGGTTTTAATCATTGTTGTGTGATCCATTGACCCCTGTTGTCATGGAAACTCTTGATTGTCTTGATTTACATGATCTTGTGTTGAATAATGATGATGATATTCAAGATGCCTATTGTAAGCTTTAAAATTTTTGTATGAGATCTCTTAAAAGTTCTACAAAATTAAAAACTAAATTTAAAAAGGTCAAGCTTGAAAATGATGATTTGATTGCAAAATTGGATGAAGCCAATAATTTGAATGAGAATTTTAAAAATCAAATTTCATTTCAGGTGGATAAAATTAAGAGTTTGGAAGAGCAACTAGTTGAATTTAAAATTGAAGTTGAAAAGTTAACTAGTGCCAAACTTGTTATTGAGTCTAACTCAAAAGAAAAAAGATTTTTATATTCCTCAATTTAAAAGGAATAATGAAGAGTTGAAGGCTAATATTGCTAGGATAGATAAAGGTAAAAATTCTGATGTTAACACTTGTAAGGTTGAATTTTATCAACCATCTTATTGGCTTTATTTCGTGCCAAATTTGCTTGTATTTTAGCAATTAGTAACCTTGTATTTAGGTGGGAATCATGTAAGGGTAGTGTGTGAGAGAGTGTGAAGAAATTCTCAAGATTGTGCAAAGAAACAGGGATTCGCGACTGGATCTAGCGGGTGGCTTGCGGCTTGCAAGTCGTCAGAAGTTGCACACGTGCCAAGCATGCCAGAAGTTGAAACGTCATACCAGCTAGAGTACTACAGGACAAAAAGTACAGACTGGCTATTCAGTTACCTCACGGCTCAGTCAAGTCGCGAGGCCAAGCCGCAAGCTAGCTCTATTTTGAAAAACCTGACTCTTCTCATTTCTTTCTCACCCTAGTATATATACCCCTTATACCTTGAAACGTAGAGAGCTTCCAAAGAGAATTTTGAAAGAGAAACCCTAGAGAAAAAACAAGATTAACTCATCACCAATCTTCACATAGAAACTCTTCAAATTCCTCTACTCTCTTCCTCTCCATTGTTACATCCTTAAGAGGTACATTTCCAAAACCTTTTCTCACCATACCCATATCTGTGAGAAGACTGTTTGGTGCTTTGGGAAGCAGTTAAGAAGGGACCAATTTCATATTGGTTGATGCTATGGTCAGTAGCGGAATCCGATAAGTTAAAGAAGAAATAGGTTCGGCGTAACCTCATTGGAGTAGGAGCTTGGAGGGCTTAGGTACACTGGGTAGATTAGGCTTGGAGGGTTTTCTGTTGTTCATGTATCCCAACTACATTCTTTAGTGGATTATTTACTGCTTGGAGGGTGGCGGAGAGGTTTTACGCCGAGGGCTTCGGTTTCCTCTTCGATAACACATCGTGTGTTGTCCTTGTGTTTGCATCTCTCTTCCCTTAATCTTTGCCATTAATTTCTACTGTGAATGTGATTTTATTTGGTTTAGATTGTTTATCAATTATGTATTAAGCTTATGTTCATATTTCGCACATTAATTGTTTGATATTAAGCTTAAATTGGTAATTTGTAAATTGGGGGTTTAAACGTTCAAGGTATTTTATACACTAATTGAACATTCATTTAGTATCAGAGTGGGTTCACTTATATTGGTTTCATTACCTGAGTGTGATCCTTGACCCCATATTAGGATGGACCGGTCTCAATCCCTAAATGCACCTCCATATTTTGATGGTAGCAACTATGCATTTTGGAAGGTACGGATGAGAGCATTTTTATGTTCTATTGATGAATCTGTTTGGGATGCTGTTGATATAGGATGGACAAGGCCTGAGGCAGCCAAATCCACTTGGGATAAAGCAGCCCTCGCTGTGTCTAATGCTAATAGTAAAGCACTTAACGCAATTTTTTGTGGTATGTCCCTAGATGAGTTCCATTAGATTTCTCATATCACTGTTGCCAAGGAAGCATGGCAGATTTTGGAGACCACTTATAAGGGTATAAAGAAAGTAAAAGACACCAAGTTACAAATGCTAACCACTCAGCTTGAGGAGCTGAGAATAAGTGAGGATAGGTCTTTTGACTCTTTTTATAGCAAGCTGAATGAAGTGGTCAAATTTAACTTGGGAAAGAAAACGGAGGACTCGAAAGTTGTACGAAAAATTTTTCGTTCATTGTCGAAGAGCTTCCGTGCAAAGGTGACTGCAATTAATGAGAGCAAGGACCTTGATGAAATCAAAGTCCAAGAGCTGATTGATTCTCTCCAAACGTATGAGCTTTCATTACCAAATCAAAGAAAGAGCAAATCACTTGCTCTTAAGACGATAAATGAAAGGGTAGAAGCTCACGGTTCATCGGATGAGGATATAGTCGAAAAGGATGTTGCCTACCTTGCAAAGAATTTTCGCAAATTTCTAAAGTTCAAGAACAGTGAGAAATTTGGTGATAAAGGGAAATTCATGAGTTCCGGAAAGGAGAAGAACGACTTCAAAAGGAGAGAAGGGAAGGAGTCCCAATCTACTCAAGGAGTCACTTGTTTTGAATGTAATGGACATGGTCATTTCAAAAAGGAATGTCCTAATTACTTGAGATCGAAGGGTAAGACATATGCCACCACTCTCAGTGACTCAGATTCCTCCACCTCTGATTCGAAGGATAGCTGTGATGAAGAAGGGAATTTCTCAACATTCATGACTGTTGCTCATGTTGAGTCTTCAGAGGACTTGAATTTGCATGTGGAAGAACTTGGGGAGCATAGTGATGAGGAATCCATGGGAATTGTAGAAGAATCAAATGCTGAAGAAGATGAAGATACAACTGGTCTTCAAGAAAACTACAATTCACTCCTTAAAAAATCGGGAGAATATGCAAGGGTGGCCAAGGCAGCTGTGAAAAAGATGAAGAAAGCTAAGGAGGACTATAGAAGTCTCCTAGTGAGATATAAGGAGGCCAAGTGTGAGATAGAGACGCTAAATGGCGAGCTAACCGAAGCTTACACCAAGGTGAAATTCCTTGAGCTTGAGGTGGTTCAAGCAAATGCCAAGGTAGAGCGAGTATCCACAAAGAAACTTGATGATGTCTTTTCCTCTCAAAAGACCTTATCCGACAAAATCGGATTAGGATACACCGGAGAAAGTAGTACAATTGTGAACATCTCCAAAGAAGTGAAGTTTATGAAGGCCAAAGAGTCGGTTGTAGTTGCCCTTACTGTGGAAAAGGCATATGTAAAATGCCAGAGGTGGGGTAAATTATGCGTACATTGGTTTGTGAAGGTTAATGGGTTCTTATAGTAGCATAAAGCAGGCATTTGTTTCTTGGTGGAGAGGGTCTTTCCTTGTAGGGAAGATCCTTATAAATGCACGTAATTGGTAGGATTCTTTCCTTATAGGGATTCCCTTGATTAGGGTCAATCGTAGGGTGCAAGATATGTCTTTGTATAGATATCCGTGGGGGTCAAGTAAGGCCATGCTGGATTCGTCATGCTCTTTATTCCCATTGGCTTCTTTTACTTCCGTCAGCTTCTCTCTTCTCGTCGGCCTGGGAATCCCCGTCATCTCACCTAGATACCGTCGAGTATTGAGGTGATGTCGTCGACTTATGGCGTTGTCAATTCCGCACTACTTCACACACATATGAAGCTGATAGGCTCAATGGATTCGTCAGCTTCTTTATTTCTTCCTAAAAACATCCTTGTCAGCTGCCCCCTACTCCATGGCTCTGTCAGCCTTAGCTGACAGGTTGTGGAGTATAGCTTTCCTTTTATTATTTATCCGTTGGAAAAAGGGGTGCTCATTAATGGCTTCTTTGAGCAGATTTTATTTAAAAATAAAAATAAAAAGCAAAAGAACCCCTAGAAGTACTACTGGTGGTGTTTCTAATGTTTGTATTGATGGGTGGCTTATGAAGTTGTTAACATCTAATGGGGTGTGTTAGTGTTAGTAGACGTGTCACTCTATAGCCAAAAGTGTGTCACTCTATATATTTATTCAATAAATACAATATAGACATACAATCCACTATTCATACATGACAACACATGAAGCAATGGTTGAAAATTTTCAACCAAGATCCACATACCAAAAATGCAAAGGAATTAAAACATCCAGAGAACAAAAGGGGGTGAAAACTAAAAACAATTTACCAAACTCTCAAATATCACTAGTATATATTTATTTTAAAAATTTGTAGGTAGACATAACACAACTGATGAGAAACTCGCCATGAGAATGAGAGGAAGAAGCCACAAGTTCGTACAATGTCAAGAATGGTCGTGTTTGTGTGACGAAGGTGAATTACACCTCTTCATTTGCAATCACAAACACATAGTTGGGTAACAATGCCACTAACACAATATATAGTGCATATATGTGAGTGTGTATTATATATTTGGTATATGAGAGTATTAATGTATTGGGTTTTAATGGGTCAAACCAATACATTTGCAACTGAAAAATGTCTAATATTAACATGTGGAGAGCATTATCCATTATTGGGTTCAACGGATGTCAAGCAAAATACACTCCAACTATTCATGATTTAATTAGATACACATAGATGACTATACTAACCCACAACATAAGAAAATGCTAATAATAGTGGGCACTAAATTATTTATGAAGATAATGGGCCTAGTTATGTATCTTGTTTACTTTCGGCTAATCTATGTATCTTCTAAATCCAGAAAAGATGCCAATGTGTCAAGATCCATAGCTTCATTTGGCTGAAAAGGATTAGCAGCCTTCCAATTCTCAGGCTTCCCTTCATCCATTAAATCTTTAAGATTGGCATCGCATCCAGAAACTGGCAAATCCAACACACTGTCACATGCATTGGTTTGGTGGCCATCTAAATTTTTCACATCCGATCTCAAAAGGTAATTTATATCCAAATCTATCAGAAAGTCAGAGATATTATTCTCTGGCTGAACTGAAGGAAATGGGTTTTTACTATTCCCATTAGGAACTATATTTTCATTGAACATTTGATTATTATTATCTAGTTGCCATGGGAGGATAACCTTTGTGCACCGCATTGCTTTTGGTCGAATCACAGGGTGAGCAACCGGTTTTATTCCTGGATTGGAGTTTGATGTCAACTTTCCAATCCTTCCAATGGATTTTAATATTCTACTACTTTGTTCATGAGTCTTGTCACCTTGCACCTTCTTGCTTAAAATGGTGTTCCAGTAATTCTTTATCTCATTGTCAGTTCGTCCTGGTAATCTCCGAGCAATGAGTGACCAACTGCAACACTCGTTACACAACATTTAGTTTGTAAGCACATTAATTTATCACTTTATAGTGTGACATTTGGGAGGAGGGAGGGGAATTTTCCCTTGACCCATAGGAAAAAAAAACCATATAATCTATGCGAATTCTCTGCAATTTAATTGATTGACACTTTATGATATTTCTAATGAAAATATTCAAGGTTCAAATATCTCATCCTCTTTTGTAACTAAAAAAAGAAAACTCTCGCATGCAAAATGAGTTTTTTTCACTTGTTTATGATTTGCACAATTGTGGATTTTATAAATTCTTTCTCAAAATTAAATTTACTGTTACTTATGTTGATCTTTTATTTAATACTTGTTAAACTTATCACTATATATTATCAAATTTGAAACTAATAGCAATGTGTAAGGTGTTGTTTATCATTTCATCATAAAATTATTATAATAAAAAAGGTGTTGTTTATCATATAATAATAATAATAATAATAATAATAATATATTTAGTTTTCTTTTTAATCTAAAATATATTTTGGTTTACTTAGAAGAAGTTAATAAAAACCATATACAATATTATATACGAAGATCACTGTTAAGCATATAACGTTTTGAACAATTTAGTCAACTTATCATCTCATAAAGAAGTGGAAAAAATTGTATCTTTAATATTGTTGAGGTGGTAAGTTGAAATTGGTGAAACATTAATTTTACATGAACTTGTTGCTAACATTGTTTTAATCATGTTTCAAAAAAAAAAAATGTTTTAATCACAAAACGTCATTATATACCAATAACAACATGTTACTAGAGCAAGTTGGGTAAAAAGGGTTATTTAACTTCTTCTTCTTCTTCTTCTTCTTCTTCTTTTTTCCAAAAAGTTATTTCACTAATCGTATTATGAATAAGGTTGTTGTTTTTAAGTAAAAAATAGGGTTGTAAATCAATCAAAATCTTAGTGGACCCCTAAATATATGTCATCAGTTTTGTGAGCACATTAACTTAACCCTTTAATGTATTTTCACTTTCCATGCAAACTAACACTTGGAAATTCTTGAAATGTGAGTATGACTACATTGAATCCAATAATAATTTATCATTTTTTTAATAGTAAAAGTAGTGCTATTTGATTTTTTAAATACCTGATTTCTTATAGCTAACTAAAAATTAGAAGGAAACAGTGGATTCATTGGGAGAGATCCATGTATCAATTACTACAGAGTTTTCTAAATTGACATAATTTAACCATGTTCTTAGCATTTCTCATGTTTAAAATCATATTTCCCCATATATCCATTCTTGAAGTTTGAGTGTGACCACATTGAATCCAATAATAATATATAATTTTTTTAAAAGTAAAAGCAATGCTATTTGGTTTTTTAATACCTCATTTCTTATAGCTAATTAAAACTTAGAAGGAAATAGTGGATTCAGTGGGAGAGATTCCTGTTTCAATTATTGGACTATAAAGATTTTTGAATTGACATCATTTAACCATGTTCTTAGCATTTCTCATGTTTCAAATCATATTTCCCCATTCATTCAGGAAGATTTAGTGACATATGCTTGGTTTCAATTTGCATGCAACATATCGGCATCTAGATTTTCATAAAATAAATCATTATAAATGTTTGGGCCTTAAATATTGCAGGCTTTGTCTTTCAAAAACGGCTTTTCTCACTCATGAAAATAAATATCTTTCTGAAAAAGACCTTGAATAATTGAATACCAAAACTTAGGTGTCAATATATGAATCTCATAATTTCATTTGTTTGAATTGTTTGACGGTCAATAAAAATAAAATAAAATAAAAGTTTACTTCAACATCATCTATTATTCACATTATACCTTTCAAAAACATTAGAGATAGGGGTTCAGGTGATAACCCAACAATGATGACATTTTTTGTGACATCAATTAAAAAGATAATGGATAATATGACTTCAAATAGGGAAAATAAGAAGAGCAACAACATGTAGCCCCTATTAATCTATTTTAATCTATAACCAACCCTGAAAATTTGGAGTTAAGGTTGGATGGTTGTTGTGTCAGCATATGGCTTGAATGTAAAGTTATTAAGTTGATTTTTGGTAGAGTTCGAATTAGCTAGAATCATGTTTTTAACCCTAGATATCTCTTGTAGTGTGCCACTATTAGAATAGAGAGATATCTCTTTGAAGGTTTTGTTGCGACAAACTAGAACTAGAGTAAAAAAAAAAAAAAATTTATAGTCTTTGTTATTTACAAGAGGTCTATGGGTGTATTTGAGTTTTGTGAGAATGCCTTCTTTGTATCTTCATATTTGTTATTGATATTTTCTCTTCATCACCTCCAATGAAGGTAGGCCTAAGGCATCCTCAGGCCTCAATTAATTGGAGGTGAAATAGGGAGGATAAAAATAAAAAAATAAAAAAATAAAAAGAGAAAAAAGAAAGAAAGAGAAAATAGGTGAAATGTGTGTTTAGTTGGGATGGAGAGTGGAAAGAAATTTTGGTGGGGCCTAGGTGTTTTCTCTCCTAGCCCACCAAAATTCCATCTCTCTAATTTGGAGAAAAAACTTAGGAGACTTTATTTTAACCCAATCAATTACATTTTTTCTCCTCTTTTTGTAACGTTGAATATGGAAATCTCAAGTAACCGTTGGCATTTGACTCTGCTTCAACCTACTTAATAATATTTTCTTGTTTTTTGGTTCACGTTGTTCATCACTTTTTTCTTTTCATGTTTTTTTTTTTTAATTATTTCTTTTTTGTCTTCTTGTTTTTGCCCCACCTTTTGTCTTTTTCATCTTTTTATTTTTCTGTTTCTTCTATTCACTATTCGTTCACTTCATTGTTTTGGGTTTCTTTTTTCTTTGGTTTTTTAGTGCTCATCTCACTTTTTGTCTTCTTCTATCTTTTGTTTTTATCAATTTCTTTAATAGTTTCCTTCTTTCTTTCTTCTTTTCACCAGTTTTGGATCTGGCTTTTGCCTTTTAAAATAATAACTTAAAAAAAGTGCAATGTCCATATATAATTTTTTAAATAAATAAGTGTATAAAAAATTGTGTTATCTTTTTGTTTTATTTAATAGGGACATAATTATAAATTTATATGAACTTCATTTTTCATAGTTTTTCATCTCTCCACTTTTCTATCCTCCCAACCAAACACATATGAGAGAAAACTAAATTTTTTCTATCCTCTCACTTTTCTATCCCCTCTCCATTTTCTATCTTCTCACTTTTCCATCCCTCCAACCAAACGAACCCTTAGTATTTTTTTTTTAATTATATATTTGTATCTATTTTTCTTTCAATTTATCTTCTTTTTTATATTTGTTTTGGAAATCTTTCTAAAGTTTATAAAATTTTTCATAATCAATCTTATGTGTGAATGTTTACAGAGGCACTTTCACACAACAAGTTGTATATGTCTAAAAGAAATTCTATAATTTTAATATGCTTTTCATTGTACTTTATTGCAAATTTACTAAATGTTAACTCCTTTTTCTTGTGGTTAAAATTATTTTCCTTATCTTTTTGGGGGTGGCAAAGAATAACTTTGTCAATTAATCACTACTAATATTTTCTAACCTAGAATGAGAAAGATGAAAGAAGTAAATTATAAATTGAAGGAAGAAGGAGAAGCACAGGACCGGCACAAGGCCAAGGCCTAAGGCCCCCACTACAAAACATTTCCACCCTTTCATAAAAAAATGTCGCACCCTACATTATAAAAAATGCCCAAATCTTATGATAATATTATTTTTTAAACAGTTGTGCACTATTTTTCTCATGAGTGATGCTAAGGTTATTACAAATTTATTTCATAACACTTACAAATAAATGAGCTACCAATCACCAAAAAAAAAAAAAAAAGGTAATGCAAACATTCATTAATTAAATTTTTAAAATTCATAATCACATTCATTGTTACATTAATTAGTAAACATTTTGTAGTAAAATTTGTAATAGCTTTCATATTTTCTTTTTCTTATCTCCATCAAAGCCTCCAAAATACTAGACCAATAAAAACTTAACCCAATCGAAATCTTATAATGTTTGGGGGGGAAATCGTTGAAAATGTGCCAGTTCATCAATGATAATTAATTTCCTCTAATAATTTGAGACTTTAATTTTTATAAACTAATATCCTACACAGTAGACTGTTAACATTAGCCACCTAATCTCCTAAATAGTCATACACCGAACAATCTTTTCTTTCTTAATACTAAAATATAAAATTAAAAATTAGATTACAACTTTACTAAATCATGCGTTACCTTGTTAAATTTTATGCTTGAACTATAATAATTAATTCTCTACATGAAGTTAACTTTAGTTTAGTTAGTATCTATTCATCAAATAATATATTTCACTCTTCAAATTAATCTTGACTTAATTAATATTAAATAAAATTATTTAATTTATATTTTTTTATGAATAACTTATTTAATCTATATTTGAATATAAAAACCATTATTTAAATTTATGGCCTCAATTCTCAAATTATATTGAGCCGACTCCAGAGAAGAAGAAGAAGATTTCCCATACCTGTTACCAAGAAGCTTATGTAGTTTGATAATGAGATCTTCTTCATCCTCAGAAAAGTTGCCTCTCTTGATATCTGGCCTTAGATAATTCACCCAACGAAGCCGGCAACTCTTCCCACATCGCCGCAGCCCTACAAAATAAGAAGTGTCAGTGTGAATAATCGACAAAAGAGAACCATTTTGAGAGAAGAGAGAATATATAGTGCATATTGTTAGAACCAGCTCTTTGAGGCAGGTCTATCCATTTCCCTTCGCCATGGATTTTAATGTAGTTTGTAAGGATCTTATCTTCCCATGCAGACCATGTTCCTCTGACTACACCTTTTGTACAACATGGCCTCCTTCCCATTTCTGCTCTCTGACAACACTTTTTTTATTCTCTCTCTTTTAGGCTTTTGCTTCCACTACTCTCCCACTCTACAAGGAGCTCCAAACCTTCTTAATTATATAAATGTACAACAGAAGCTTGACACGACTGAAATTATTATTTTATTTATATATATTAATTATAACAATAATATTATATTCAGCAAAAAAAATATTATTATAATTTGGCACAATTTTTTTTCACAACTCACCGTATTGTGAGTTATAATTGGTAAAAGTGTATCTCTATATGACCCACTATCACACATTTATTAATTATAACTCGTTATGTAACAAATTATTGCAAAAAAATATGCCAAATTATTTGTCCTTACCATTACGCTTCTTTTCATCTTAAATTTTTACTGACTAGAAACTGAACAAGCGAGGCTACAAGCACTACTATTTTATTTTATTTTATTTGTATAGAATTGAACACTATAGAATTGAATATGATGAATGATGGTGCAGATATATATATATATATATATATTATATATAGTGCCTAAATGCGGTTGGGAATGGGTAACGTAGGAATGTAACATTTTTTTTTCTAATTAATATTGTAAATTTTATCTGTAACATCACTTGTACATCATTGTTATTACTTTGATTGATCCCAGTGACACCGACATACTATTACTATATGGATTTTACTAATGTGTACTTTAATTTTCATTTTTGAAAAAAAAAATTTCAAAAATTAAAAAGGTAATGATAGTTTTTTCAATTTTCAATAAAATATTTTCAAAAATAGAAAGTTAATGAGTGATGCAGTAACTTGTATGGGATTTGTTGAAATGAAGAGAGTTGAAAATTTATATCGTGTTGGTTGGGCTGTCTATGCTAATTAGAAGCTCACCGACGTTTCTCCTATTCTTCACTGTCGACACCATTGGATTTGACAGTTCCAAAATTGGTAATGGGCTGGCATTCTTCCTGATCCCACCAAATACAGCAGGAGCCGGTGGGGGTAGGGGACAGTTCCAAAATTGGTAATGGACTGGCATTCTTCCTGACCCCACCAAATCCCACCAAAGGAGGGGGGTTCTAGGCCACCACTGACAAAAATAATAGTGTTGTACCTTGTACTTGATTTTAAGGCATTTATTACCAAAACTAGTGCTAATGAGTGGTGGCCTTTTGCATTGGAACTTGAAATAAGGTAAAGAAGGATTACTTTTTCGATCTGACAAGACAATGATAATGTTGTCCTCCAATCTTTTTAACAAGTCAGATCTAACAAAACAAAATGACAATATTGTCTTCTAAAAGCCGGATCTAACAAAATAAAATGACAATGTTAACCTTCAATATTTTGAACAAGACAAAAATGCTCTTTTTACAATTTTCCTCAATTTTCTATTTCATTTTCCACTAATATTTACTTTATCAATATTTACTTTTTCTTCTTCTCCACTTTACCAATATTATAGAAAAAACTAAAAGAAGAGTTCAATGTTCAACAAAAAGACAAGAAAGAAAAAAGAGTTCAATGAATTATCAAAGAATGTCTACAAAAATATAGTGTTCAAACAATTATAAATAAGGTATATATATTTCTTTTTTTCTTAATTTATTTTTCAAATATATTGAAATATGATGCTAATATTTATTTATCATTTTTGTTAAATTATTATAGAATCAATGGATGAAAATTTTGTTGAGAAGAGTTCAATAAATGATCAAAGAATGTCTACAAGAATATAATGTTCAAGAAATTATAAATAAGGTACATATATTTCTTTTGTTCTTAATTTATTTTTCAAATATATTGAAATATGATGTTAATGTTTATTTATCACTTTTGTTAAATTATTGTAGAATCAATGGATGAGAATTTTGTTGCAAGCAAGATTCATCAATTAGTTCCAATGAGTTGTTTTGACTTAAATGAATGGGAAATGTTAACGAGTGCCGTACGGCTTTGGTAAAGAATCTAATTAAAGAAAGTTTTTATGGAAAAAGAAAAAAAAAACAATTAATGTTTTGACAGCTTTTTTCATTTCCCATAAAAGTGATGTCAAAACTTTCCTAAAATGAATTATTAACCAATGTCTTACGGCACTCGTTAACATGACCCTAAATGAATTACCTCAAGAAGGTATACTATTTTATTCTATTCTATTTTATTTATAGTTTATATTTCATTTATAATTTATGAATTGTATGATTGTTGATTTTTTTTTTTTTTTTTTTTACAACATAGAACAAATGAATGATATTGTAATTGCAAGTGAGATTTATCAAAGTGTTTCAAGGAATTGTGTTGACTTAAATGAGCTTCCAAATGATGGAGAAAATAATGACATTTGTGGGGAGGAATTAGTGGTTTGGAATGAATATCCAATGGAAGAAATAGGAGTTATTGAAGAAAATGAAGATATGAATTCAATAGAAAATGAGTTTGAACCTTTTGTTGGTCAATGTTTTCTTAGTGAAGAAGAGGCTTTCATTTTCTATAAAAATTATGCAAATCGATATGGTTTTACAATTCAAAAAGGTCATTTGGTCACAAAAAATGGAGAAAATGTAAGACATGATTTCTTTTGTCACCGAGAAGGTAGACAACAATTAAAAAGAGTGAATTCATCTAAGGAGCAATGAAATAGGATATCTACAAGATGTGGATGCAAAGCTCATCTAAGAATCACATTGCAAAAGTCATTTGACATTTTTCCACAAGAATGGCATGTCACTAAGTTTGTTCTAGATCACAATCATGAGTTGTTGTTCCCTTCAGAAGTGAGATTTCTTCCAGCCAATCGAGTTATCACTAAAAAAGATAAAGATCGCATTCTCTTATTGAAAAAGGGTGGACCCAATATTTTATTTGAAATGTTAGGTCTTTTGCTTAAAAAATCAACTTTTTATTTCTGTCGGTGTTATATTATCATTTTGACAATATTATGCCAATGAATATCATGCATTCTTGAAAAAATAGAAAATTTTGCCATAGAAATAATAGTGTTTCACTAAAATTGAAATCTAATGTCCCATATCATATCATGTATCATGACACTTTTTCAATCTAATTAAGCAAACCAGTCTTCTCACGACATTTGAAACACAAAATAGCGAGGTACTATTTTTAAACTTAAAATAATTTTAAAAATTAATATTTATGTTTTATTGTCTTAGGACACTAAATCTCTAACACCTCTAACCCACTACTAATCAATAAAATATTTTTATTTCTTTCATTTTGGATTTTATTATTTTTACTATTTAAATAAAATAAATGTCAACTCCATGTAAAACCCTAAATCTATGGGAAAATATAGCGGGGCACCAGCACAGCCCCGCCAATTCACGCGGATTTGTCCCAACAAAAAGTTGGTGGACTAAGGGTGGGGCCTCTCACATACTTACTTTGATAAGGCTCTTGAAGATGTATATTATTTACATCAGTAGCCTTTCCATTTATACTTTTCCACTAAGTGTCACAAAATAATGTTACACATGTTTAATTTGTCCAATAAAATAATATCACATAACATAATAAAAATGACGTGAATAATAGACACAATTGACACTTATAATAAATTTCACAATAAATTTAGTTTTTCACAAATACTTATAATAAATTTCACAATAAATTTTATTATAGTTAAAATAATTAATTGTTATATAAATACTTAAATAATTTCACAAATATTTATAAAAAGTTACATTGGTAGCATTATTAGTCATTAGATAGTGGTTTGTAGCAAAGAAGCCGAGTATGCAGGCCTTTACGAAAAAAGAAAAAAGAAAAAAAAAAAATGTTGTGTGGCTCTTTGTTTACCAACGTATCCACATGAAGACAACAGGTTTCAGAAATCTTGTCTTCCTTTCAAATGCTACATCCGCTATATGGGAGGCAAGTCTTGGTCTTCAATGGTAGTTTAGTCTTTTTCGAAAAAATATAATTTGTCAGATATTTTTTCTTGTTCCCATAAAAGTCATTGTTTTCTTATGGAAACGCCAAACAAAATTATTAAACTATTCCCTTATATGTACGGTCCGGACCCTTGATTTAAAAGACGTGGATTACGTTTTTTTTTTTAGACAGGCCCATGTGATCATGTTAATTCCTATATATTAAAGTTAGGAATACTGTTTCGGTATTCATTCGATTCGATTATAGAAGAGACGAAATGCACGTGTACCTTCCAAACCATTTCGAAATTACTGTTGCATATAAATTATATTTATATATATAATTGTAAATTTTTTTAAATAATTTTTTAGATAAGTTTTATACTTCTTTTTAGTAGTATATAAAAAAATATTACAGTATTACAAATATTTATTTATTAATATATAATGTTTAAAACAATACTTTTAAAAACTTATACATAGAAATACAGATCCTTTAGCAATGCTATTTAAAGCTTCAAACGAAAATAAATAATAATAATAATAAAGAAAAAATAAAGATCCACTTCAATCCATGGTTCTGAAATCCAAACCAGAACGTATTGTCTAACTTGGTTAACTAAGAACCACCTATTAGGATGGTTCTTTTAACTCAACGCCGCCTGCTCTACACAAAAAATCCAATGGAACTGCTCGAGTTTGAAAATTGTGATCAAGTCTCATGATTTAGGCCAAAGCTTTAAAAAATACAAATGGACAACTTCGTCAATTCATCTCCGGTTAAACTAAGTTGTTTTACCAGTTTGTACCATTTTTTTTTTTGTTTTTTTATCCAATGGCAGAGCCACTTGAGGACTGAGGAGGCCTTGGCCCCCCCCCCCCCCAAAATTTTTGAAAAAAATAATTAATTTTTTATTGGAAATATCCTAAATAATTAGAAAATTCTTAAATAACCTTAACATTTTGGCCCCCCATGATAATATACATATATATTTAAGAAAGTCTAAAAATAAACACAATTTTCATTTAAATAAAATACAATCCACAAATACATGTCACAAATTACAATAATTACACATTCAGTATCTTTAAAATGAACACATACGTATTTTAACAATTATCTCAAGAAATAGAAAGAAAAAAAATTCTAATTTTCAAGACAAACAACTATTTTATGTTTTAATAAGGTCACTCCCATAATTGCTGAAAAGAAAATATGGACCTACTGAATGACTAATAAAATACTGGCAATGAACATCTTCAGCAACCTCTTTAAATTTTTGTACAATTTAGACAGTGAAAAATTATATTTATTTTTTATCTATCTATTTTTTCAAATACACTTTCCAATAGACTCTCTATATTTTCTCTATTCTATTTAAATATTATTTATTCATTCTTTCTTTAATATTTAAATTTTTTGGAGATATTTTTTTAATGAGAAGTGTTATGTTTACAACATTTTCACAATAATTTCACAACAAATCATATATGATACTAGTTCTAATTTGAACCCATTACTACAATTATTTTTTTTTTCTCAACAGTAATAGCTAATAATAACCTGCTATTTAAGATTTATTGTAAAAGAATTTTGAAAATATTGCGGTAACATTTCTCAATTTTATTTTTTTGTTTTATTTTTTCTTCTCTCTTCATTTTTTCCATCCATATGTTTGTTTTTTTTTCTTTTCTTTTCTTTTTCCTCCTCCACACACAACTTCTCCTCTTTATCTTCATTTTTGCTTTTCATTTTCTACCTCTTGGTCCACCTCTATCTCCAAGTGTCTCCCTCTTTCACTTGGACTAAAAACACTAAAACATGCCACTCATCTTCTCATCACATAGAGGGGAAATCACCACTGTGCCCCACCAAGGGAGGGAAAAATAGTCTTCGTCCTCTGTCCTCTATCTTCAGATATTGTGGGTTAGATTTTTTTTTTTTTTAAATTGATCTAATTTTATGAGAAAGCCTGTGTTCTATGATTAGATTGCGTTTTTTATTTTGTTCCTATTGTCTTTGGTGTCTTTGTAGCCGTTGAGGTTGAGATAAATGCTAAAATTTTAATTTACTGTGCTAAATTTTTATTCGGATTTATTCAAGTGAGGATTATTTTAAGTGAGAAAAATGGTTTGGAGTTGCTATAATGCTCTTTTCTTCAAGAGAGCTATTGTAGCAATTCTATAAAAAATAAAATATAAAATATAATAAAAAAAGAAAGAAAAAGGAAATGTGTCCCTTTTAGAGAGGTTATTGGAGCGGATTTTTTGGGTTTGCTCTCCAAAAAATGACTTTGGCTAGTCTATTGGAAATGCTTTAATAAGATGGGTTCCAATTAGCTCAACTATTAAATCTCTAATAGTTGAATAAGAGATTTGTGGTTCAATCTCCACCTATATCAAAAAATGATTGGTGTCTTAGTCTGATAATAAAAAGCTATTATTAGAAGCGGATGCCGTAAGTTGAAACTCTCTCCAAAAAGGAAATGCTTTAATAAGAAAGAAAAAAAATTCATCATCAAACAGAGACAAAATTGGAAAAACTTGCCAAAATTAAGCCTAATGCCAACTTTGCAAAAAATTGGAAAAATCTGCCCAAATTAAGCCTAAGAGCATCCACATTAGTCCATTTAAAAATTTCTATCTATTTTAACATAAGAACCTACTTTTTCTATTGTACACCATCATTTTTCAAAAACACTCACATTATTTTCTATCTTTTTATTATTTATTTTATCCTCTCATCTCTCAGATCAAATGATTTGGAGCCTCCCCCCCCCCCCACACACACACATCTCTCTCTCTCTCTCTCTCTCTCTCTCTCTCTCTCTCTCTCTCTCTCTCTCTGTTGGTTTGTCCGTGTGGGTGTGTTTGTGTATCTCTGTGTTGGTTTGTCTGTGTGGGTGTGTTTGTGTGTATCAAAGGAAGAAGAAGATGATGAGGGAGAGCAAAAATCTAAGTTGGTTTTGCAAATGGAGAAGAGAAAGATAAAAGGAGAGAAATTGTGAAATTAATCAAATATTAAGATGCAAAGCTATAGTAACCGTGTATATTTACATGGTTATTGTAACAAAAAAAAAAAATTACAGTGATTTAGAAGGACTAATGTAGGGTGTTTTTGAAGAAAGATGTATAAAATTGACAATTTTTTGTATTTTGCAAGGACTAGTGTGATTGTTCTAACGTCATTGCCAATTTGGTAAGATTAAGTCTTGGTACAACAAAATTTCGCAACATTTTCTTGACACCTTTTTTTTTTTTTTTTTTTTTCTTGATACCCTTATTTTGAGTTGTGGGTTCTAATATAACTTCTTCTTCTTTTCAACCTCTGATAGACAATGACAAAACTTAGGTACCTAAACAAAACTTTGGTACAGTAGTTAAGTGTTATTCTTTAGGTGTTCATCTCTTAAGATTCAGCCATGTGACTTTTTTCTCATGGGATGAAAGTGACTTTTTAGTTAAATATAGCCACATTGCTCAATCTTAAAAGGAGAATCTAAGGAACAATACCTAAATATTGTACCTAAGTTTTGTTCGATAGACAAATAAATTTTTTTATAATATTTTTTTTAGAGAGGTCCTGTAGAAAAATACAAATTCAAATCATTTATACCACTTTTTGTATACCAATTTATGTTCCACCAATTACAACTTACTATGTGCATGATTTCACTCAATTTTAAACTTTAAGTATTTTATGAGGAAAATTAAATCAATACATGACAAATTGTGATTAGTAGAATATAGAGTGGTACACAAAAAAGTGATACAGATGATTTGTATTCATGATAAACTGATAACTCATTTGGTTCATTGTTGTGACTTGTGAGATTTTCTTATGGCCATAAGAAAAAGCTTTTTTTTTTTTTTTTTCATTCACATAGTTACTTTTTCATTCACATAGCTTAAGTGGCAAAGCCACTTGAGGACTGAGGGGGGCCAAGATTTTTGAAAAAAAATTAAAATTTTTTTTGAAAATATCCTAAATAATTTGAAAATTCTTAAAATGAACTTTATTAATAGTTTTTTTTTAATATATTTTTTTCTAAAATATTTAGTGTATTTTTTTCCATTTAACCAAGAAAAGAGTGATAGAAACAAAAAAAATCGCAAAGAAAATCAAGCTATCATTACGACTACAGGTTCTGGCTAAGTGCAGAAAAGAATTGGTTTGATAAAATTGCCATGTTAAATTTCTATAACATTAGTTTGTATAACATAATTAGGAAATTAAAACGCCTATTTGTTACTAAATTCTGTATTTAAAGATGATAGAAATTTCGTACAATTGTGTGAATGCAAGGTGTTATTAATCTTTGGTTTCCTCCACCATTTCAGAGTGATAAAGAGTATGTTTTCTTTTGTTAATCGAGAAAGACATTATGAACTAATTTTACTTAAAATACCAATTATTATGAATAAATGTTATATAAAATACCAACTATTTGTTTGTATAATGATCCTTATCTAAGTACTTCAATCATTTGATGCAGTATACAATTGTCATTCACACACTCATACATAAAATAAGAATTTTTCTCGTTAGCTAAATTGTATTTATTGACATGAAGTTAGTATGTTAATTGTTATCCTCTTTATATCTTTAATTTTTTTAATGAAATTATAAAATTTGTGTCTAAATAAATTGAGAAAAAGAAGCTAACAAATAAGTTATTATCCGAATCACTCATGTTATCGGCAAAAGTTTTCTTTAAAAAAAAATTATTTATGTAATACTCTTTTATTACAAAAACTTCTTAATTCTAGATTTCTAGGTGTATAATAATATTTAAAAAGTTTCACAAATATTCAAAATTAATTAAAACATGTATTGAACCCTTTATAAATTAAATTGTTGGAAGAAGATGTTGTCCACAAGTTTGAAGAGGTGGTAGTATTTCCAGTGATATTTTTGATAGGGTCAAAAACAAAAGAGTTAGAGTATCCAAAAAGACTTACGTTATGTTACAAGAAGATCCATAACTCACTCACGATACATCGACAATATCAAGTTCAACTACCGCCACTGGCACTAAATCTTGCATGAGCTTAATTAGCCTTGACAAGATCATCACTACAACAAACAAAGATATATACTAATTAACCATCTCTAATTTACTTCTTTCTCTTTCTTTCCTTTTTAAAAAACTCATCTATATAGTAGAATATTATTAGAACCTTCTTGACTTACAGTAACTTCGTATGTTTCTTTCATGGGTAAAATATTATTTTTGTCTCTAAACCTTACAAAAAGTTTGTTTTTCTTCCTAAACTATAAAAGTTTTTTTTTTCCATCCTTAAACTTTATAAAAGATTTTTTTTTTTAATAATTTGGAGAGAGAAATAGGAATAAAAAATAACTTTTTTCAATAGTTTAAGAACCCAAAAAAAAAAAAAAAAATTTAGGTAAAGTTTAAGGTCAAAAAGTAAAATATTTTCAATAGTTTAGGGACCAAAAAAAAAAAAAAAAAATTTTCAATAGTTATTTGAGGATGAAAAATGAATTTTTTTAAAGTTTAGGATGAAAAAAGACTTTTAGTAAAGTTTAAGAACCAAAATTGTATTTTACTTTTCTTTCTTTTTATGTGTCTCAAATTTTATTAGATAGAAATGATATTTTTTATCCTCAAAGAAATATATATATATATATATATATATATATAGAGAGAGAGAGAGAGAGAGAGAGAGAGAGAGAGAGAGGATATTTATTCTTCTTCTCCTATCTAAAAGACGAGCTCATTTTTTAGTTGTAAATGTAATTTTACTTTATAAAGGTAAGGATTAAAAAGAATTAATTGGTTTCTGTAGCTATAATTAGGAAATTGAATTAGATATGGATTTTCTTTAAAAAAATAAATAAATAAAATTTGAATGGATGTGACGCGTAAACCACATGATGATCTGTTGATCATAAATTTTCTTTAGAAATGATATGTTTTATTCTCAAAGAAATTATATATATATATATATATAGAGAGAGAGAGAGAGAGAGGATATTTATTCTTCTTTTTCTATCTAAAAGACTAGCTCATTATGTTCTTTTCCTATCCTTCACTGTGACACCATTGGATTTGACTTCAGCTGGGTACAGCAGGAGCAGGGTCGGGGGGGGGGGGTGGTCTAGGCCGCCTGTTGAAGACATGTCCCACTGACAAAAATAATACTGTTGTACCTTGTGCTTGATTTTAAGGCATTTATTACCAAAAATAGTGCTAATGAGCGGTGGCCTTTTGCATTGGAACTTGAAATAAGGTAAACAAGGACTACTTTTTGGATCTAACAAGACAATGACAATGTTGTTCTTCAATTTTTTTAACAAATCAGATCTAACAAAACAAAATGACAATGTTGTCTTTCAATTTTTTTAACAAGACAAAAATGCTCTTTTTTTGCAATTTTCCTCAATTTTCTATTTCATCTCCCACCTATATTTACTTTACCAATATTTATTTTTTCTTATTCTCCACTTTACCAATATCATAAAAAAAACTAAAAGAAGAGTTCAATGTTCAACAAAAAAACAAGAAAGAAAAAAGAGTTCAATGAATGATCAAAGAATGTCTACAAGAATATATTGTTCAAAAAATTATAAATAAGGTATATATATTTCTTTTTTTCTTAATTTATTTTTCAAATATATTGAAATATGATGTTAATATTTATTTATCATTTTTGTTAAATTATTGTAGAATCAATGGATGAGAATTTTGTTGAGAAGAGTTCAATGAATGATCAAAGAATGTCTACAAGAATATAATCTTCAAGAAATTATAAATAAGGTACATATAATTTTTTTCTTCTTAATTTATTTTTCAAATATATTGAAATATGATAATATTTATTTATCACTTTTGTTAAATTATTGTAGAATCAATGGATGAGAATTTTGTTGCAAGCGAGATTCATCAATTAGTTCCAATGAGTTTTTTTGACTTAAATGAATTACCTCAAGGAGAAATACTATTTTATTCTATTCTATTTTATTTATAGTTTATATTTCATTTATAATTGAATATGATTTTTTTTTTTTTTTTTTTATCCTTGTTACAACATAGAACAAATGAATGATATTGTAATTGCAAGTGAGATTTATCAAAGTGTTTCAAGGAATTGTGTTGACTTAAATGAGCTTCCAAATGATGGAGAAAATAATGACATTTGTGGGGAGGAATTAGTGGTTTGGAATGAATATTCAATGGAAGAAATAGGAGTTATTGAAGAAAATGAAGATATTAATTCAATAGAAAATGAGTTTGAACTTTTTGTTGGTCAATGTTTTCTTAGTGAAGAAGAGGCTTTCATTTTCTATAAAAATTATGCAAATCGATATGGTTTTACAATTTGAAAAGGTCGTTTTGTCACAAAAAATGGAGAAAATGTAAGACATGATTTCTTTTGTCATCGAGAAGGTAGACAACAATTAAAAAGAGTGGATTCATCTAAGGAGCAATGAAATAGGAAATCTACAACATGTGGATGCAAAGCTCATCTAAGAATCACATTGCAAAAGTCATTTGACATTTTTTCACGAGAATGGCATGTCACTAAGTTTGTTATAGATCACAATCATGAATTGTTATTCCCTTCGGGAGTGATATTTCTTCCAACCAATCGAGTTATCACTAAAGAAGATAAAGATCGCATTCTCTTGTTGAAAAAGGGTGGACCCAATATTTTTATTTGAAATGTTAGGTCTTTTGCTTAAAAAATTACCAATATGATATTTGTCAACTTTTTATTTTTGTTGGTGTTATATTATCATTTTGACAATATTATGCCAATGAATGTCATGCATTCTTGAAAAAATAGAAAATTTTGCCATAGAAATAATAGTGTTTCACTAAAATTGAAATCTAATGTCCCATATCATATCATGTATCATGACACTTTTTCAATCCAAAGCAAACCGATCTTCTTATGACATTTGAAACACAAAATAGCAAGGTACTATTTTTAAACTTAAAATAATTTTAAAAATTACTTTTTATGTTTTATTGCCTTAGGACACTAAATCTCTAACACCTTTAACCCACTACTAATCAATAAAATATTTCTATTTCTTTCATTTTGGATTTTATTATTTTTACTATTTAAATAAAATAAATGTCAACTCCATGTAAAACCCTAAATCTATGGGGAAATATAGTGGAGCACCAACACAACCCCACAACTTCACTTGGGTTTGTCCCAAAAAAAAGTTGGTGGACTGAGGGTGAGGCCTTTCACATACTTACTCTGATAAGGTTAGTGGTACAGGACTAGGGAAAAAAAATAGAAATAATAGTGTTTCACTAAAATTGTAATATAATGTCCCATATCATATCATGTATCATGACACTTTTTCAATCTAAAGCAAACCAATCTTCTCACGACATTTGAAACACAAAATAGCGAGGTACTATTTTTAAACTTAAAATAATTTTAAAAATTAATATTTATATTTTATTGTCTTAGGACACTAAATCTCTAACACCTCTAACTCACTACTAATCAATAAAATATTTTTATTTCTTTCATTTTGGATTTTATTATTTTTACTATTTAAATAAAATAAATGTCAACTCCATGTAAAACCCTAAATCTATGGGAAAATATAGCGGGGCACCTGAACAATCCCGCCAATTCACGTGGATTTGTCCCAACAAAAAGTTGGTGGACCTCTCACATACTTACTTTGATAAGGCTCTTGAAGATGTATATTATTTACATCAGTAGCCTCTTTATTTATACTTTTCCACTAATAAGTGTCACGAAATAATGTTACACATGTTTAGTTTGTCCAATAAAATAATGTCACGTGACAGAATAAAAATGACGTGAATAATAGATACAATTGATACTTATAATAAATTTCACAATAAATTTAGTTTTTCACAAATACTTATTATAAATTTCACAATAAATTTAATTATAGTTAAAATAATTAATTATGATATAAATACTTAAATAATTTCACAAATATTTATAAAAAATTACATTGGTAGTATTATTTAATCATTAAACTTAGATAATGGTCGGTAACAAAGGAGCCAAGTGCGCAGGCCTTTACGAAAAAAGAAAAAAAAAAAAATGTTGTGTGGCTCTTTGTTTACCAACGTATCCACATGAGGACAACAGGTTTCAGAAATCTTGTCTTCCTTTCCTTTCGACTACACCGCTATAAGGGAGGCAAATCATGTGACAACAGGTTTCAGAAACCTGAAATCTTGTCTTCCTTTCAACTGCTAGACAGAGTCTTGGTCTTCAATGGTAGTTTAGTCTTTTCGAAAAAAATCCGGTTAATATGTGCCCTTAGAACATACATTAAACTTTCTATTTATAGAAATACTTTTTTGAGAATTGAAAAAGTTGTCATTACTTTTTCAATTCTTGAAAAATTCTTTTTCAAAAATAGAAATTAATGTGTGCCCTTGAGACACACATTAATAAAACCCTTTCAAAAAAATATAATTTGTCAGATATTTTTTTCTTGGTCCCATAAAAGTCATTGTAGTCTTATGAAAAAGCAAAACAAAATTATTAAACTATTCCTTTATATGTACGGTCCGGGCCTTTGATTTAAAACACGTGGATTACGTTTTTTTTTTTTTTTTTCTGACAGGCCCATGTGATCATGTTAATTCCTGTATATTGAAGTTAAGAATACCGTTTCGGTATTCATTCGGTTCGATTAAAGAAGAGACGAAATGCACGTGTACCTTCCAAACCATTTCGAAATTACTGTTGCATATAAATTATATTTATATATATAATTGTAATTTTTTTATATAATTTTTTAGGTAAGTTTTATACTTCTTTTTAGTAGTATATAAAAAATATTACAGTATTACAAATATTTATATATTAATATATAATGTTTAAAACAATACTTTTAAAAACTTATACATAGAAATATAGATACTTTAGCAGTGCTATTTAAAGCTTCAAACGAAAATAAATAAATAAATAATAATAATAACAAAGAAAAAATAAAGATCCACTTCAATCCATGGTTTTGAAATTCGAACCAGAACGTATTGTCTAACCCGGTTAACTAAGGATCGCCTATTAGGATGGTTCTTTTAACTAAACGCCGCCCGCTCTATACAAAAAATCCAATGGAACCGCCCGAGTTTGAAAACTGTGATCAGGTCTCATGATTCAGGCCAAAGCTTTAAAAAATACAAATGGCAACTTCGTGAATTCATCTCCGGTTAAACTGAGTTGTTTTGCCAGTTTGTACCATTTTTTTTGGTCTTTTTATCCACTGGCAGAGCCACTTGACTCTTGAGGACTGAGGGGGCCTTGGCCCCCCAAAATTTTTGAAAAAAATTAAATTAAATTTTTTTTTGGAAATATCCTAAATAATTAGAAAATTCTTAAATAACCTTAACATTTTGGCCCCCATGATAATATACATATATATTTAAGAAAGTCTAAAAATAAACACAATTTTCATTTAAATAAAATACAATCCACAAATACATGTCACAAATTACAATAATTACACATTCAGTATCTTTAAAATGAACACATACGTATTTTAACAATTACCTCAAGAAATAAAAAGGAAAAAATTCTAATTTTCAGGACAAACAACTATTTTATTTTTTAATAAGGTCACTCCCATAATTGTTGAAAAGAAAATACTGGCAATGAACATCTTCAGCAACCTCTTTAAATTTTTGTACTATTTGAACAATGAAAAATTATATTTATTTTTTATCTACCTATTTTTTCAACTACACTTTCCGACAGACTCTCTATATTTTCTCTTTTCTATTTAAATGTTATTTATTCTTTCTTTCTTTAATATTTAAATTTTTTGGAGATATTTTTTTAATGAAAAGTGTTATGTTTACAATATTTTCACGATAATTTCACAACAAATCATATATGATACTGGTTTTAATTTGAACCCATCACTAAATTTTTTTTTTTCTCAACAGTAATAGCTAATAATAACATACTACTTAAGATTTATTGTAAAAGAATTTTGAAAATGTTGCGGTAACATTTCTCAATTTTATTTTTTCTTCTCTCTTCATTTTTTCCATCCATATGTTTAGTCTTTTTCTTTTCTTTTTCCTCCTCCACACAGAACTTCTCCTCTTTATCTTCATTTTTGCTTTTCATTTTCTACCTCTTGGTCCACCTCTATCTCAAGGTGTCTCCCTCTTTCACTTGGACTAAAAACACTAAAACATGCCACTCATCTTCTCATCACATAGAGGGGAAATCACCACTGTGCCCCACCAAGGGAGGGAAAAATAGTCTTCGTCCTCTGTCCTCTATCTTCAGATATTGTGGGTTAGATTCTTTAAAAAAAAATTGATCTAATTTTATGAGAAAGACTGTGTTCTATGATTAGATTGCGTTTTTTATTTTGTTCCTATTGTGTTTGGTGTCTTTGTAGCCATTGAGGTTGAGATAAATGCTAAAATTTTAATTTACTGTGCTAAAATTTTTATTCGGATTTCAAGATAGGATTATTTTAAGTGAGAAAAATGGTTTGGAGTTGCTACAATGCTCTTTTCTTCAAGAGAGCTATTGTAGCAGTTCTAAAAAAAAAAAAAAAAAAAATAGAAAAAATGGAAAAATTTCCCTTTTAGAGAGGCTATTGGAGCTGATTTTTTGGGTTTGCTCTCCAAAAAATGACTTTGGCTAGTCTATTGGAAATGCTTTAATAAGATGGGTTCCAGTTAGCTCAACTGTTAAGTCTTTAATAGTTGAATAAAAGATCTGTGGTTCAATCTCCGCCTACATAAAAAACCGATTGGTGTCTTGGTATGATGATAAAGAGCAATCATTAGGAGTGGACGCCGTAAGTTGAAACTCTCTCCAAAAAGGAAATGCTCTAATAAGAGAGAAAAAATTCATCATCAAACAGAGACAAAATTGGAAAAACTTGCCAAAATTAAGCCTAATGCCAACTTTGCAAAAAATTGGAAATATCTGCCCAAATTAAGCCTAAGAGCATTCGCATTAGTCCATTTAAAAATTTCTGTCTATTTTAGCATAAGAACCTACTTTTTCTATTGTACACCATCATTTTTCAAAAACACTCACATTAGTCAATCTATTTTACAATCTATTCTATTTAAATAATAATATTTCTTTAATTTTTTATTATAATTTTATCCTTTTCTTTTATCCTTATCTTTCTATCTTTTTATTTTTTATTTTATCCTCTCATCTCTTAGATCAAACAATTTGGAGCCTTCCCCCCCCCCCAAAACACACACACACACACATTCTCTCTCTCTCTCTCTGTTGGTTTGTCCGTGTGGATGTGTTTGTGTGTCTTTGTGTTGGTTTGTCTGTGTGGGTGTGTTTGTGTGTATCAAAGGAAGAAGAAGATAATGAGGGAGAGCAAAAATCTGAGTTGGCTTTGCAAACAGAGAAGAGAAAGATAAAAGGAGTGAAATTATGAAATTAATAAAATATTAAGATGCAAAGCTATAGTAACCGTGTATATTTACATGGTTATTGTAGCAAAAATAAAAATCTACAATGATTTAGAAGGACTGATGTAGGGTGTTTTTGAAGCAAAATGTATAAAATTGACAATTTTTTGTATTTTGCAAAGACTAGTGTGATGGTTCTAACGTCATTGCCAATTTGGTAAGATTAAGTCTTGGTACAACAAAATTTTGCAACATTTTCTTGACACCTTTTTTTTTTTTTTTTTCCTTGATACCCTTATTTTGAGTTGTGGGTTCTAATATAACCTCTTCTTCTTTTCAACCTCTGATAGACAATGACAAAACTTAGGTACCTAAACAAAACTTTGGTACAGTAGTTAAGTGTTATTCTTTAGGTGTTCATCTTTTAAGATTCAGTCATGTGACTTTTTTTTCATGGGATGAAAGTGTATTTTTAGTTAAATATAGCCATATAGCTCAATCTTAAAAGGGGAATCTAAGGAACAATACCTAAATATTGTACCTAAGTTTTGTTCGATAGACAAATACTTTTTTTTTTTTTTTTTTTTGTTGAGAGAGGTCCTGTAGAAAAATACAAATTCAAATCATTTATACCACTTTTTGTATACCAATTTATGTTCCACCAATTACAACTTACTATGTGCATGATTTCACTCAATTTTAAACTTTAAGTATTTTATGAGGAAAATTAAATCAATACATGACAAATTGTGATTAGTAGAATATAGAGTGGTACACAAAAAAGTGATACAGATGATTTGTATTCATGATAAACTGATAACTCATTTGGTTCATTGTTGTGACTTGTGAGATTTTCTTATGGCCATAAGAAAAAGCTTTTTTTTTTTTTTTTTCATTCACATAGTTACTTTTTCATTCACATAGCTTAAGTGGCAAAGCCACTTGAGGACTGAGGGGGGCCAAGATTTTTGAAAAAAAATTAAAATTTTTTTTGAAAATATCCTAAATAATTTGAAAATTCTTAAAATGAACTTTATTAATAGTTTTTTTTTAATATATTTTTTTCTAAAATATTTAGTGTATTTTTTTCCATTTAACCAAGAAAAGAGTGATAGAAACAAAAAAAATCGCAAAGAAAATCAAGCTATCATTACGACTACAGGTTCTGGCTAAGTGCAGAAAAGAATTGGTTTGATAAAATTGCCATGTTAAATTTCTATAACATTAGTTTGTATAACATAATTAGGAAATTAAAACGCCTATTTGTTACTAAATTCTGTATTTAAAGATGATAGAAATTTCGTACAATTGTGTGAATGCAAGGTGTTATTAATCTTTGGTTTCCTCCACCATTTCAGAGTGATAAAGAGTATGTTTTCTTTTGTTAATCGAGAAAGACATTATGAACTAATTTTACTTAAAATACCAATTATTATGAATAAATGTTATATAAAATACCAACTATTTGTTTGTATAATGATCCTTATCTAAGTACTTCAATCATTTGATGCAGTATACAATTGTCATTCACACACTCATACATAAAATAAGAATTTTTCTCGTTAGCTAAATTGTATTTATTGACATGAAGTTAGTATGTTAATTGTTATCCTCTTTATATCTTTAATTTTTTTAATGAAATTTTAAAAATTTGTGTCTAAATAAATTGAGAACAAGAAGCTAACAAATAAGTTATTATCCGAATCACTCATGTTATTGGCAAAAGTTTTCTTTAAAAAAAATTTATTTATGTAATACTCTTTTATTACAAAAACTTCTTAATTCTAGATTTCTAGGTGTATAATAATATTTAAAAAGTTTCACAAATATTCAAAATTAATTAAAACATGTATTGAACCCTTTATAAATTAAATTGTTGGAAGAAGATGTTGTCCACAAGTTTGAAGAGGTGGTAGTATTTCCAGTGATATTTTTGATAGGGTCAAAAACAAAAGAGTTAGAGTATCCAAAAAGACTTACGTTATGTTACAAGAAGATCCATAACTCACTCACGATACATCGACAATATCAAGTTCAACTACCGCCACTGGCACTAAATCTTGCATGAGCTTAATTAGCCTTGACAAGATCATCACTACAACAAACAAAGATATATACTAATTAACCATCTCTAATTTACTTCTTTCTCTTTCTTTCCTTTTTAAAAAACTCATCTATATAGTAGAATATTATTAGAACCTTCTTGACTTACAGTAACTTCGTATGTTTCTTTCATGGGTAAAATATTATTTTTGTCTCTAAACCTTACAAAAAGTTTGTTTTTCTTCCTAAACTATAAAAGTTTTTTTTTTCCATCCTTAAACTTTATAAAAGATTTTTTTTTTTAATAATTTGGAGAGAGAAATAGGAATAAAAAATAACTTTTTTCAATAGTTTAAGAACCCAAAAAAAAAAAAAAAAATTTAGGTAAAGTTTAAGGTCAAAAAGTAAAATATTTTCAATAGTTTAGGGAAAAAAAAAAAAAAAAAATGAAATTTTCAATAGTTATTTGAGGATGAAAAATGAAATTTTTAAAGTTTAGGGATGAAAAAAAACTTTTAGTAAAGTTTAAGAACCAAAATTGTATTTTACTTTTCTTTCTTTTTATGTGTCTCAAATTTTATTAGATAGAAATGATATGTTTTATTCTCAAAGAAATATATATATATATATATATATATATAGAGAGAGAGAGAGAGAGAGAGAGAGAGAGAGAGAGAGAGGATATTTATTCTTCTTCTCCTATCTAAAAGACGAGCTCATTTTTTTGTTGTAAATGTAATTTTACTTTATAAAGGTAAGGATTAAAAAGAATTAATTGGTTTCTGTAGCTATAATTAGGAAATTGAATTTGATATGGATATTCTTTAAAAAATAAATAAATAAAATTTGAATGGATGTGACTCGTAAACCACATGATGATCTGTTGATCATAAATTTTCTTTAGAAATGATATGTTTTATTCTCAAAGAAATTATATATATATATATATAGAGAGAGAGAGAGAGAGAGAGAGAGAGAGAGAGAGGATATTTATTCTTCTTTTTCTATCTAAAAGACTAGCTCATTATGCTCTTGTAAGTGTAATTTTACTTTATAAAGGTAAGAATTAAGAAGAATTTATTGATTTCTGTAGCTTTAATTAAGAAATTGAATTAGATATGGATTTTCTTTAATTTGAATGGATGTGACCTGTAAACCATATGACGATTTGTTGATCAATAAGTTAAAAACTATGTACAAGCGAGAAGCTTATTAATTGAAATTTCTAGAGCCTATTTAATAATGGGGAATTAATAAATTTAAATATTAAATTCTATCATTTAAACATAAATTACATCTGTTAGTAAAATTTACATGGATGTACTTAATAGAATCCAAGAAACCAACCAACATCTTGTTTAATAAACCTAGCTATTGAGTGACATCTGAATAAATAAATAATAATATTTAAAAGATTGCAGATCGCAAATTGTATTGGGTAGGCAATAAAATAATCAATAGAAGTCCAGTACATAAAAATCAATCCTGTTTTTTGGGTCCGTTTTGTGGTTTATTTGAATATTTGACTTCAGAAACCAATGTGATAGATTGCAAAATATGTTGGCCTTTTTGGGGTTCATTTCCCAGTCCAATGCAGCGTTTATGCGTTACTTTTTTGTTAAACAAGAAATTTTTGGAGTTCGGGATATATATATATATATATATATATATATATATATATATATATATATGTGGTTGAATGATAGGGAATTATTTAGTTTAGTTAATTTAGAGAGTTAAATTTCATGAGATGTAAGCAAATGCAAATTATGTATTGATTTTGAAGCAATTATGCTTTTCAAATATGCAGTTTGTATTCCCTTGAGCATTTTACTAATTTGTGTTATTGTTGTGAGTATATCTAACAGTAATGAGTTTATGCAAGAACATAATCTTAAACATTAAAAACCAAGAAATAGGGCCAAAATAGAAAAACAAAAATGCTATCTATAAAGAAAATAATAAGAATAATTCTACCATAAATAATATCTAACTTCTTCTCAGGGTTATAACATATATATATATATATATATATATTTTGTTGGTACAAAATAGAATTCAACTCTAGTCTAATCGTATACTTTCTAACTCTAATTAAAGTCAGTTAAAATTTAGGGCGAACTCAAGTGTCATTTTTTTTTTCTTTTTTGGCAAGGAATCCATATCCGTACAGAAAAGGATCGGGGTTGCAAAAATATATATAAATACCGTGTTAAACCTATCCTACGCTCACACAAAGCACATTTGTAGAAACACGGAGAGCAAGAATCAAACAATGGAGGCTGTATTATCATCTTCATCCTCATCGACGCTTGAATGGCCAGGCGGGTTCGTGTTTGATCCACTAGACGAAGTGCTAGTGCTTCACTATCTTCATCCCAAGGCCACGGAAATTTCCTACTGTAAATGCCTTGAAGTAATCCCAGAACGCGATCTTTACGGCACTGAAGAACCATGGCAGATTTGGGAGAAGATGGAAGAAGCTAAAAACTGTATACGGAACAAAGAAGAGATGTTCTTCTTCACAAGATTGAAGAGGGTCTCTTCCAAGTCCAACCGTCGTTGCAAGAGAAGCATCGGCAAAGGTTGTTGGAAAGGTGATAATAATTCCAGCGATATTTTTTATTGTGCCTACCAAAACGAAAGACAAAGAATCGGAATAAAAAAGACTTACCATTATGAGAAAAACAACGTCAAGACCGAGAAGTCCAAGTCTAACGACGAGGACAACAACAACCCCTATTGCTGGATATTGCATGAGATTAGCCTTGATGAGTCCTTACTACAACACGCTAAGGTACTTACTAACCATCACTAATTTCCTTTTCTTTTTTTGTCTTTTCTTTCTAGAAAACTTCTAAATATGGAGTGTACGTTTTTAGTCCCCCGTAAAACTAAATTGTTTAACCTAATTAATTAATTAAGTGAATACTTAGGTTTATTATTCAGATCTAGGTTAAAAAAAAAAAAAAAAACAATCATATCATGTAAAGCAGCGGAAATATAAAGAACACAATGATATGATAATCCAGAAAAACCAAACCGGTAAAAAACCTGGGGAGGATTTAACCTAACTATCTTCAAGGTAAAACAAATCCACTATGAAAGAATTGAAGTTTACACAATAGTGACTTAGACCACTAACATCCTATTACTATCTCGAGTAGGAAACTTACTACCACGACCACGTGACAGTTCCGAGTCTATGGACTACTTCTTTCTTGGATTCACAGCAAGTACAAACACTCCCGCTTGTGTATCTTTAAGCTCTTGAAAACAGCAACTAAATTAATCACCAAACTCTTGACATCAATCTTGAGATTGGAAATTCTAAGTGTGTTTGAAGGCAAATACCTCTAGATCTTACAAAAAATTCACACACACAACATAAAGAGCAACTTCAAAACGTGGTTAGAGTTTTTCCTTTTATACTTAAGGCAAAACATAAAACCCTACACGTCAAACGGGCTTGCTGAGTTGGAAAAATTTTGCAGAAAAACAATCTGCATGAGTTTCGATCGATCGAGCCAGACAGATTTACACAATAAATCCTACAGTACACTCGATTCCAACTTTACACTTAAACATACTTTGAGCAAGTCTAAAACAAGACTAAACGTTTTGATCATGGTTTGCCAATATTACTAATTGAAGTTCTAATACATTTAAACCTAATGTCTTAGAACTCAACAAATTCCCCCTTTGGCAATCCGTGACAAAACACAAACTAAACAAAGTGCTCAAATTTTACAAAAACAATCCATTACAAAACATTACCTAACAAAACAAATTCAACCTAACTACTATTTATCAGTTGCAAATATAGATAGCAGCATGACTGAATCAACCTGTATATTCCTGTAACACTTAACAAACACATAAACGCATGTGTGGAAAATATAAGTAAAACAAAATAAATTCTTGATTTCACATAACATAAACTACAAGACATATAACATTAATAACATCATAAATATAAATCAATAATCAATGTAGTACAATGTGAAACAAGTAACAAAAATAAACACATCACAGTATCTCCTCCTATCATAGACAATTCAAATAAAACAAAATACATCATGAGCCAAAAAATATAAATACATGATGAAGCACCTAGATACAATCTAAAGCTCCATAACTCCAAAACAACAAAAAATATCCCCTTATCAATAAAATCTCCTATCCATATGTACTCCCCCTTTTTGTGACGAATTGCCAAAGGGCAATCACTCATCATCAAAAGGAGGCGGCGGAGGTGACCGTCTAAAACTCGCCAAAACTGCTCTCAAAGCTTGAAGCTCGGTAAGCACGTCCAACAACAGCTGACCATGAGCCGCCTGAACTGTCATGACAGTGTCCAAATCATGACGAATGCTAGAAACATCCGAAGCAGAAGATGGAGGAGCATCAGCCACTACCGAAGGAGTATTGGTTTCACCCCATATCCAACTCTTCACCTGAGTGTTGGAATCATAGGAGTAGATCAAGAGGTTCGAGTAGAACTCTCTGATCAAGGCAGTCGGAGGGGGATGTGAAATGTCCAGCAAAGGAAGCCAACCCCTACACTCAAAATTTCTCCGAATCTCACCATCTAACTCATCTAACAAAACCTTCTTCTCTGCCTATACATTCCTACGAATGTTTAGCTTATCATAAGTTTCTTGGTTTTTCTCACTAAGGAACCTCTCATGATCAAAGGTGGGAAAAGAAGTAGAGGTGGAGGTCCTATGAGTTCTAGTCTTCCTAACCATGATACTAAGGATCAAAAGGACAGACACAAAAGAGATAGAGAAAAAAAAAAAAAAAAAAAAAAAACCAAGGGCAGACTACAAGTTAGCACAAAAATATATAGAAAATAACAATCTATATGATGCATGAACAACAGAAACACATGATGCATGCTCTAATGCAGTGAGAATAAGTTCAATTGCACTTTAAAATCACAAAATTGGCTTGAGCATAGAGTTTATATCAAAAACCCCAAATTTTGAAAACCCACTTTCACAAATCTCAACAAATTGATTAATTGATCATAAAACAAGATAGATAACATAAAATAATGATCAAATCAATCAATCTAACAAGCTAATTTCATCAATTAATGCTCAATTGAACAAAAACCCCAATTCGGGTAGTTTCAAGCCCTAGAAAATTAAAATTTTCCCAAATCAACAAATTAATCAAATTAATTCATAAGGATCAGATTTATATCATCCCACAACAAAAACCCAATTATCAATTTGGAAAGAAAAGATTGAAAACATCAAAATCCCCAAATTTTCCTTAGGTTCAAAATATCCCCAAAATGCATGACAAAAATGCATGAAACATGAAAATAAATGAAAAAGGAGGGGCAAAAGGGTCTTACGACCTTAGAAGACAAAAACCTTGCAAAAAGTTTGAAGGAAAACGACAAAAAAATGAGCTTGAATCCTTGACTGATCGAATAGAGAGAGAAAGTTCTTTTGAAAAAGTTTAAAAGTGATAGAACGCGTGAAAACTCAAAGTTTTAAAAAACTCTCTATGCGATTTTCGATTGATTGAAGATTAGATTCGATTGATCGAAAATTACATTCGATTGATCTAGAAGCAATCAAGCAGCGATCAAAACGGTTAGATTCAAACCAAAATTTTAATCACATTTTGGATCGGTCAAGCAACAGGTTCGATCGATTGAAAATCTGAAAAAATTAAATTTTTTAGAAATAAAGCAATTTTATGCAGAAACTCCTCAAAGCATAGTATTTTATGAATAAAATGCATGAGTATGAGATGAAATGCTTTTCAAAAACAATTGTATTGAACCTAGATTTCCCAAAATTAAGATTTTCAATCAATTTTCCTTAAGTTCTCAAACTTGAAACACATTTTGCATTAAACTCAAGGAAGTTTCAATCTTGGATGACCAAAACAAAATCACACACAATAACATGTACAAAATTTAGCAAAGAGTAACTTGTGTAATGTGTGTAACTAGCAAAAACTTGAGATACATGTAAGGTGATATGTAAATAGAAATCAAGCACAATTTCTACAAAATTCATCACATAAATTTGAAAGAGACTATCACCTGAAGAGTTACATCATATAACTCCCATATATCCTAGAAACCAAGCTTGCAATCATGTAAGTTTCTTGATTTGTCTCATAATGTACACACCGATTTTATTTGTTCAGAAATTTATTAAAATAGCCAGGATAATGTATACATCAATTTTAATTGATTGAATTAATTATAGTCCAATAATGTACACACCAATTTTAGCATTAATACCGAGATTACACCTTATGTTCTTTTTGTGCATGTGCTATACTTTCTCGAGCACAAAATCATATGATATGTACTAAGTGTTCATGATTGGCTAGTAAACAGTGGTGAGATGGTTATTTATGCCTTTCTCAATAAGTTCAAGTTCAACAATCAAAGGCATGTGACGCCAAAATCAAGATTATGTGACCAAAAACTACAAACATCTTCCCACACAACATGCACTACAAAGCTCAAACTAGTAAAGTGCAATAAATAAGCTCATCCAAGCTAATCAAGGTACATATACACGTTATGTAAAAATAAATTGGTCAACCTTGATTTCAAATCCAAGACAAATAATGCAAAACACATTTTGCTTCCCTTTTCCCTTTTTTTGTTTTGTTGTTGTTGTTGTTTTTTTTTTTTTTTTTTTTTTTTTTTTTTTTTTTTTTTTTTTTTTTTGAAAAGAAATAACAAAAACAACCTAGAATGAATGCATGAATGTTATGCAATGCAAATCCTAGAAAAACAGAAAGAACAAAAACAACAAAGAAGAATGGTCACAAAGAGTAGAACGATGAAGCACGAAGACCATGAAAGCCAAAGATGATTAAGGACATAGAATCACACCAATTACTTGACGAAGTGTCTCAAACTTACTTCTATCAAGAGGTTTGGTAAAGATGTCAGCATTCTGACATTTAGTAGGGATATACTCAAGAGTCATAATCTTTCTTTCAACCAAATCCCGAATAAAGTGATATCTAATCTCTATGTGCTTAGTCTTAGAGTGTTGAATAGGGTTCTTAGAGATATCAATAGCACTGGAATTATCACAATAAATAACCATGGTGTCTTGTGATATTCCGTAATCACTTAAAAGCTTTTTCATCTAAAGAAGCTGTGAACAACAAATTCTAATAGCAATATACTTTGCCTCTGCAGTAGACAAAAACACAGAATTTTGCTTTTTACTCATCCAAGTAACAAGATTGGCTCCTACATAAAAACACCCACCAGTGGTGCTTTTCCTACAATCGGCATTACCAACCCAATCAGAATCAGAAAATCCAACAAGAGACAAATTTGACTCTTTCCTATAAAACAATCCATAATCACAAGTTCCACCAACATATTTTTTGATTCTTTTAACAACATTCAAATGTGAAATCTTAGGATTAGATTGAAACCTAGAACATACACTAACACTAAAAGCAATATCAGGACGACTTGCAGTTAAATACAAAAGACAACCTATCATACTTTTATATAATGTAACATCAACAAACTCAGCTGATGGATCATTGGTTAACTTTGCATTCGCAGCCATTGGTGTTCTAGCTTGTGCAGCCTTGTCAAGTCCAAATCTCTTAACTAGATTTCTAGCATATTTTGCTTGGTTGATGTAGATCCAGAATCCGTTTGCTTCACCTGTAATCCCAAAAAATAAGTTAGTTCACCAACCATACTTATTTCAAACATCGCTTTCATTTCATCTGTAAAAGATTGAGCAAGAGAATCATTAGTAGTACCAAAAACAATATCATCAACATAAATTTGAGCTATTACAAAATAATTCTTATCCTTTTGAATGAAGAGAGTAGTATCTGCAAATCCTCTTTTGAATCCATGCTCAGTGAGATATGCAATTAATCTATCATACCATGCCCTGGAAGCTTGTTTCAAACTATAGAGGGCTCTCTTCAACTTGTAGACATCATCCGGTCTGTGAGGATAAACAAAATCCTTTGGTTGTTCAACATATACCTCTTCTTGCAACATCCCATTCAAGAAAGCACTCTTAACATCCATTTGATACAACTTGAAATTCAAATGACTTGCTATGGCCAAAAGTATCCTAATGGATTCCAGTCTTGCTACCGATGCAAAAGTCTCATCGAAATCAATCCCTTTCACTTGTGTATAACCTTGAGCAACAAGTCTTGTTTTATTTCTAATAATAGTGCCATATTCATCTAAACTGTTCTTAAAAATCCATTTAGTTCCAATCACATTTACTCCTTTAGGTCTAGGAACTAATTCCCACACATCATTCCGAACAAATTGATGAAGTTCTTCATGCATAAAATTAACCCAATCAGCATCTTGAAGTGCCTTATCCACTTTTTTCGATTCAAATTGGGATAGATAGCATGAGTGAGTAATTATATTCAATGCTTTGGATCTCAATCTCATGTTATCATTCAGACTACCCAATATATTTGTGGCACGATGATTTAGCTTTACTCTAGAAAATGGACCTTTGACTAGAGATGTGGAGGTACCTTTTGGTTCTGATGGAGGGCTAAGTTTTGTACTTGTTAAGTTTCATGAACCGGTGTGGAAGGTTCTGAACTTGATGGTACTGACGCTGTATCATTCAACAATAGCAACTCTTCATCATTGTGCTTCCCCACATAATCATCAGGAAGAGAATCATCAACCCCCATAGTCTTTTCTTAAATCGGAGAAGTGTTTTCTAAATGAGTTTCTGAACATAATTCATCATTTATCACAACATTGGAAGATTCCATGACTGTTTTGGTTCTCAGATTGTACACTTTATACGCTCTACTTGAAGAAGAGTACCCCAGAAAATATCCCTTGTCACTCTTTGCATCAAACTTTTCTAGGTTCTCCCTATCACGCAGAATATAACAGTCACTGCCAAATATTCTAAAGTATTTGACAAAAGGCTTCTTTCCTCTCCAGAGTTCATAAGGAGTTTGCTTGGAATCTGGTCTGAAATACACTCGGTTGAGTGTATGGCAAGCAGTGTTAAATGCTTCTCCCAGAAGGACTTGGGCAACTTTTTGTTGTGTAGCATGACACAAGCCATCTCTTGAACAACCCTATTCTTCCGTTCCACTATTCCATTCTGTTATGGTGTCTTGGGTGAAGAGAACTCTTGATGTGTGCCTTGATCATTGCAGAAGGTAGCCAGTTTTGTGTTTTCAAATTCTCTTCCATGATCACTTCTGATTCTGGCTATCACAGTACTTTTCTCAACTTGCAATTTCTTGCACAAGTGTATCATCTTTTTAGGAGCCTCAACTTTATCTCTCAAAAGCACAACCATCTAGTAAAATCATCCATAACAACTAGAATATACCTCTTACAACCTAAACTCTGAACTCTGGCAGAACCCATGAAATTAATGTGCAACAACTCTAGAGGTCTTGAAGTTTGAACATCAGTTACAGACGGATGTTTAGACTTCACTTGTTTACCCATCTGACATGGTCCACAGATACACTTGTCTATCTTCTCAAACTTGGGCAAACCAATAACGACATAACAGTTGGAAATCTTCTCTAATTGCTTGTGACTTGCATGTCCCAACCGTTGATGCCATAAGTCTACTTGATTGATCTTTGCACTAGAACACTTGTTACTTATACTTGGTGTTATACCATAACAGTTGTCAGCTGTCCTCACACCAATACACATACAGTCACATCCTCCATCAAGTATCTCACATTCATACTTGGTGAAGAGAACATTCAATTCATTGTCACAAATCTGACTGATGCTGAGTAAGTTAGCCTTCAACCTATCAACATACCAGACATCTTCAAAAACTGGCAAGCCAAGAATGTCCATAGTTCCAATGTCTCTGATCACAAATTTGCTTCCATCTCCAAATGTGACTGTCCCAATCTTTCCTTTAAAAAATGACTTGAACAAAGCTTTATTTCCTGTCATATGCCTAGAACAACCACTATCCAAATACCAAAGACAAGAATTACGTGCCTTTAAGGCGGTTAAAGCAGTATAACACACATAATTGTCATTACATGTAATTATACCAAGATGCTCAAGGAATGATTTAACAAAACCAACAAGAGACACAAACCACAAGTAAATAAGTTGGAACAAAAGCAATAAGATCTTCTAAGAATCCATGACAACAGGGGTCAAGGATCAACTCTTAGACCAAAGGATCTAAACACTAGAGTTAACCCGCTCTGATACTACTTGTACGTTTTTAGACCCCTGTAAAACTAGATTGTTTAACCTAATTAATTAACTAAGTGAATACTTAGGTTTATTATTCAGATCTAGGTTAAAAAAAACAACCATATCACGTAAAAGCAGTGGAAATATAAAGAATACAATGATATGATAATTCAGGAAAACCAAACCGATAAAAAACCTAGGGAGGATTTAACTTAGCTATCCTCAAGGTAAAACAAATCCACTATGAAAGAATTGAAGTTTACACAATAACGACTTAGACCACTAACATCCTATTGCTATCTCGAGTAGGAAACTTACAATACTACCACGACCACGTGACAGCTCCGAGTCCACGGACTAATTCTTTCTTGGATCCACAGCAAGTACAAGCACTCCCGCTTGTGTATCTTTAAGCTCTTGAAAACAGCAACTGAATTGATCACCAAACTCTTTACATCAATCTTGAGATTGGAAACCCTAAGTGTGTATGAAGGCAAACACCTCTAGATCTCACAAGAGATTCACACACATAGCATAAAGAGCAACCTCAAAACGTGGCTAGAGTTTTCCCTTTTATACTTAAGACAAAACATAAAACCCTACACATCAAACGAGCTTGGGCTGAGTTGAAAAAATTCTGCAGAAAAACAATCTGCACGAGCTTTGATCGATCGAGCCAAACAGATTTACACAATAAATCCTGTAGTACACTCGATTCCAATTTTACACTTAAACATACTTTGACCAAGTTTAAAACAAGACTAAACGTTTTGATCATGGTTTGTCAACATTACAAATTGAAGTTTTAATACATTTAAACCTAAAGTCTTAGAACTCAACATAGAGTATTAGAAATAAGGTGATAATTTAAAGTGAGACATGTTCAATTTTAAGTGAGGTGGGTTCAATTTTAAATGAGGTCATTTCTCATATGTTTGTAAATAGTTTAACCGATTAAGATTAAAATTTGTAGTTCATTCCTTTTTTAGAAAACTTGTAAATATAGAATATTAGGTATAACGTATTTTAGACCTAAAGTGACAATTTTAAGTGATGTTTCTAAAAAAAATTATATTCTTGACATATTAAAGTATATTTGACTAATAATTTTTTCTTGCTTTTAAAAACCTCTGGGTTTGGTTTAAGTTTAGCTTCTTAACATACTTTTTAAAAAAAAAAAAAATTATATATTCTTGACATACTATTTTTCTATTTCTTTGTTTGTATTTGTGTCTCATATATCTTCTTTTCTATTTTTCCCCAATATTATTATTATTTTTTATTTATGAATATTATCTAGGGTTTGGTTTAAAGTTATGTTCTTGATATTTTTTTTCTATTTCTTTATTTGTGTCTCATATACCTTCTCTTTCTTTCTATTTTTAATATTATTTTCTTAATTCTCTCTTCTTCTTCATTTTTTTTTTTTTTTTTTTTTTTTTTTTTTTGCAGACAGGAGATCTAGTGATTTGTAGACTCAGAAGGCATTCCAAATCTCTTCCATATATGAGTGTATCAAGTAGTCAGAGTATAACTATGATAAATCATACTACAAATTTGTCAAATCAGGTTATAGGTTTACCAAATCATACTCTATACCAGACAAAAAATATGTCCAATCAAATTTCAAATGTATTAGATTGAATAGGAGAATATTGGTTGTACAGTCAAACTCAGAGTACAGATATGCTAGATCAAATAGGAGAATATTGGTTGGATTTTTTGATGACAAATTCAGGAGAAATAACAATTAATAGGATTCATAAAACCTAACACAACCTTTGTAATCTCACAATCTTGATAGTAAAAATTTCTCCTCTACATATTTGTATTCTATTTAATCTAAGTTTTTAAATTTTGTGCCAAATGAGTTAATTCAGTGTAAAAATTGGATTTCAAATAAAGTTTAATTTTACATCATATGTCCCATTTAATCTAATTATTTAATTTTTGTGTCAAATGAGTTTATTTAGTTTAGAAAACGAAAAATCCAATATAAATAAACCATAAAAAACCTAATTATATATCTAACTCTACATATAAAATTAGAAAAAAAAAGTTTGAATGATTTTATATTTACGATTTTTTTTTTTTTTTTTTTTTTTTTTTTTTTTGTATAACTAAAAAAAAAATTAAATTTATTAGTCTTTTATGTAATATACTATGACTATGTACCATTCAATACTAAGTAGGATATATATATATATATATACATACCAATGTTTAGAGAAAATTCAATTAGAATCATAATTAGATTTTGCTTTTGTTAGCTTTTCTTACAAATTAAATTGTTTACATTTTTGCTGTTATTTTTTCTCTGAATTAATAAGTATATTTTTTATACTATTTCTATTCAGATATTTTGTATGCAAAGATATTGAACGTAACAAACTGTAATTGAGCTGAACGATCCTAGACAACTATCTCCATTCGATTTAGGGGATACTATTAGAACAAATTATTATTTTATTCTGTGTTGTGTTGTACTTAGTAGAGATTCATGGACAATAATTGTGAATTGATATTGTATATGTAGTATCCAGTAGTGATTTTCAAAATTATATACACAATAGTAATGTAATAAGAAACTTGACCTGTCCAATATCATGAAAATTGCAAAGAAAAACTATTTTAGTACCTTCAAATGTCCTGATCTAACTATCCTATATGTTTAATAACTCAAATCAACATTAATAGCACCACAACAATTCATCATTCTCATACGTAAACACAGGTTACATACTAGTTTTTATTAATAGTCAAAACTTAGAGAAAATCTAATTAGATTTTAATCAGATTCTCAATTTTGCGCCACATATCATATTTAATTTTTAATTTTGTGCCAAGTGAATTATTAAGTGTAAAAATCATAAAGAATCCAAATACAATTAGATTTAAATTGGAGTTCAATTTTCTGCTTCGTGTTCATCTAAGTTTTTAATTTTTGTGGCAAGTGATATATTGGGTGCAAAAACCGAAGAGTCTAAAACCAATTAAATTCTAAATCATATATATATATATATTATGAGAAACCATTAAATATTTTAAAAATGTATAGTTGAAAAAAAGTATAAGCTAATACTATGTATAATTTGAACATTTTCTATAATAAAAAAATGCATAATTTGAACCGTATAATTGTGATTATTTTTAATTATACTTGTGCATATGCACAAGACTACACACTAATTACAATAATAACACAAAACAATTAGATATATTCACAGCAATAACATAAAAATAATGCGCAAGAGAGAAGAAAAAGGTTATAAAATTATTCAAATAATTCTAATAATTACGATTTGTGATGATTAGTGAGTGTTTACTTCCAAGACAAAGAGTCCAAAATCAATTACTAAAGGAAACAAAAAAACCAAAATTAAAATGTTAACCATCCAAAAAAAAAAAAATTGATATGCAGTTGCAATGTCAAACCTCTTTAATCCACATTACCCTCTCGGGACATTGCAAATTCATCAAACTCTAATCATATATTATATGGAATTACTTCTTTTTTTAATCGATTTTCTCCTCTTAAATTGCTGAGTCATCAAGTAGGTCCACTAAATTAAGACCTACCACTAAAACATGAACGAACAAAGTTTTGTGTGCGATAGGCCAAATTGAAACTTTTCAATTACAACAGTGCATTCTTCTAAAGACACCTGATAAAACTGAAATGATACAATTTTGAAACAGTCCAAAGAATAGAAATACAAAATGAGCTTTTAGAATTTGTAAACAAACTTCTGCTTTCATCTTATTCTTTTCTCCATTTCCCAGAACTGTAATTTTAATGGAAGCCTCCACCAAAGGCTTGAAAACTTGAACCATACAATTTAAATTAGTGTAGAACATGCTCTAAAGAAATTTAGTTTTCTCAAGAAAAAAAAAAATGCATCTAATAAACGATACTGTCCTTTATATATTCCTCTATTCCTGAAAGGCTTAAAGAAATTGTGTACTTTCATAAACAAACAAGAGTGATCTGAAAATGAATCATACAAACATACAAACACCAATTTGAAAATGTCATCGAAATTTAGAGTTCCCACGAATTAATGCTATATCCCACTGCCGTGTACATTACAATACGTGAAAGTAATTAACTTGCAACATTGTGCACGGGGACCGTGACTCGTCTTACAGTTATGTTATAATATATGGCACATTTAGATTTCAACCATTAGAAATTCAGAGTTCATACCATCAGGAAAGGAAGGGCTGAATTGAAGCACATTCGAAAATTTAGAACACAGACTTTCCAAAAAAATCTCCCAACTAATTAAGAAGCCCTACTAAAGCAAAATTATTACGTACCTCTTTTCTCTGTTGCTCATACTCATGCATTTTCTACCATCCTTCGATCGAACCATTGAACTTGGGAATGGGATAGCAACACGTGACATTTTATAATAAATATGATGATCTTAGTCACATACGCCTACACTCATAAGGACTAATAATTTAGAAGATTATAACATGACTATTCACAAACAGTTTTATCCATTTTCCAAGCACAAAATTTGATTATTCACAATAATCTCAAAGTGAAACCCATAATCTAATTACCTTTATGACTTGGAACACAAACCAAATCGAGACATCACAGCAATAAACGTGCCCCTAGGAATTATTTGTATTTCGAGAGCAATGTTATGTCATTTCACAAAATTGTACATTCCACTAATTAAATTAGTGTACAACCTATTATTTATGTGAGAGGAGATAACATTACTATTGGGGTATTGAATAATTTTTCAACCATTATTGGACAAACCTCATTGTCTACCCCACCACAGTAGCTGAAATAAAAATAAATAGGGAAAATGATGTTACACAATTACTATTGCATATTTCCTTTGAAATCTTGTTTTCATTTTAGTTAAAATTGTGAAATGGTAAAATAATGTATTGAAAACACAATTTCTCCTTTTTAATTGAAATCGTGTTTAAAAAAAATACGATTTTAATCTACGTGGTCGTGTGTACAGTGAGTCTGCAATATTAGCAAACAAGTGATAATCACTACCCAAATAAATAATTGATGTTAAATGCAGACCAACACCATCAATTATTTGAAAACATAAAATTGCTGAGATAACACCGGGAGACATGTATGCTAGTAGTGATTCCTGTTTGTTCACACTCATCAATACATTTTGGGAAAGATTTTGCTGCATACTTGTATGTAGCAATTGCTGCATAATAGGTTAGATGGTAGCAAAACAAAAAGCAAAAAGTGTCCAAAAGTCATGTACAATGTACATGATTAAATAGACCCATAGACACTTGCCAATTTCTTTTTGCTGCCACATAATTAATCATGTATGTTGCAATTGCTACATATAAGTATGCAACAAAACATTTCCCATATATTTAATTTGGACCTAAGACAATAAGTTTTAATATATTATTAATATTTAAATATTATTTACTTAACTTTCTATATTATATATTTTGGCCTAAAAATCATTCTTCTTGTTTTATGAGATGTATAAGTGTTAATTGAGTTCCTATAAACATTTATTTTGAATTTGTTATAAAAATAAAATAAAATAAAATAAAAAATTTATTAGACACACTTGATAAATTTTTATTTTTTCAGTCATGAAGTGGTTTAAGGTTTAAAGGGTGGAAGAGAGAATGCAAAATTCACCTATATTTTTTTATTTTAAAAAATCAATTATCTTTCTAAATCGTTAGAAACCTTCTAAATTGTTAAATCACACCTTTTATAAAATGTTTGGGACACAAAGGGCCGGCTGTACTTGTGTTACTCCTTGCTAAGGTAGGAGTTCTATCTTAAATTTAAAAATAACGTTAGAGATAAAAACACTTTAGCAAATCAAAACAGTTATTGCTTTATTGGTAATTAATAAAGTAGTGTTCGAGTTTAATTAAGTACAAACTGTGACCTAATTAACCTTAACCGACTTTATTTATTTGCTTTCTAAAAAAAAAAAAAGACTTTACCGATTTACTTTTGGTAACCGACTTTAAGAATATATATATATACACGTACTATACGCACGCTTTCTATACCTACAGTTCTACATCAGAAACCAAGAACACGATAACAACAATGGCTGCAATGTTCCCTGTGGGTTTTAGATTTCGTCCCACAGACGAAGAGTTGGTGAGGTCTTACCTTTACCCGAAAGTAACAGGAACACAAACCCAAGGGGATGATCTTATTCCAAAACACGATATTCCAGAACACGATCTTTACGCACCCAACACTGAACCTTCGAAAATTTGGAATCAATTTGGAGGGAAAAATCTGGAAGAAAAACAGGAAGAGCTCGAGCTCTTGTTCTTCACAAGGTTGAAGAGGGTCTCCTCCACCGGCTCTCGCATCAAGCGAACCATCGGCGGAGGCTGTTGGAAAGGCGATGCTTCGGGAAAGTCTGCTAAGAATGTTTTGGAAACAAAGAGTAAAACGATGAAAAGAATAGGATTCAAAAAGACTCTTCATTATAAGAATGATGATTCTAAAGACAACAATCGCTGGATCTTGCATGAGCTTTCCTTGGACGAGTCTTTTCTACGACATGCTAAGGTAAACCTTCTCTCCTATCTTTTTTTATTTTTTATTTTATTTTTTTTTTTGTCTCTCCTTTTTAGAGAACTTGAAAACTTGAAAATTTATAATTTTAGGGTGGCAATTTAAAGTGTGGTTTTTTCTTAGCGTTATTAATACTGAAGAGATTGAAAATTTGAAAACTTATAATTTTAATCTCTCCTTTTTAAAGAACTTAAAAATTTATAATTCTAGGGTGACAATTTAAAGTGAGATTTTTTCTTAGTATTATTAATAGTGAAGAGATTGAAAACTTGTAAGCTTATAATTTTAGTCTCCTTTTTAAAGAACTTGAAAACTTGAAAATTTATAATTCTAGGGTGACAATTTAAAGTGAGGTTTTTTCTTAGTCTTATTAATACTGAAGAGATTGAAAACTTGAAAACTTATAATTTTAATCTAGAGAACTTGAAAACTTGAAAATATATAATTCTACGACGACAATTTAAAGTGAGCTTTTTTCTTTAGTGTTATTAATATTGAAGTGTTTGAAAACTTGAAAACTTAGGCCTTATTAGGAATTTTTTTTTTTTTTTTATCACTCCTCACTCAATTTCCGTCACTCATCACTTAAAACACCCCACCCCATTTGGCATCATCACTCAATATTTTTCAACTATTTGTGGGCCCCATACTTGTAACTTGGTGCAGATTTTACTTTCTTTTTCTTTTCCTTCAACCCCCAGTACCCCCAGTGAAAAAAAAAAAAAAAACAAACAAACAAACAAACCCATCCAACGAAGACCAATGAAAGAAGAAGAAAAGAAAAGAAAAAGAAAGAAAGAACCCAACCAACGGAGACCAGTGAAAGAAGAAAAATAAAAAATGAAAAAAAAAAAAAAAAAAAAAAAACAAAACAACCTAGCCAACAGAGACAGTGGAGAAGATAGAAAAAAAATGGTCAAAAGTTGCGACTGACCCTGATAGTGGATCCCGCCATGTGTGTTTAATTACAAAAATGTCATTGAAAACAAAGTTATGAAAACTGAAAATAGCTAAAATGTGTTTTCAGTTTCCATAACTCATTATTCAAAAATCAAAGAATTGAGTAATGGAAACAGAGTTATTGAAATCCAAACAACCTTTTGAGTCATGGGTTTCACCATTTTTGAGTTATGAGTTATGGAAATAGAATTATGAATTATGGAAACAGCAAATCCAAACACCCCCTTATAATTTTAAGGAATAAACTAAAGTGACAATTTAAAGTGAGGTCTTTTCCTAGTGTTACTAATACTGAATAGAAAGTTTGAAAAAAGGAAAGTTAGGTTAATCTCTTAGTTAATAGGCTCATGAAATGTTCAAATCAGTTCAAACGGTGTTTTTAACTTTGAAACTACAATAAAATCGCTTTTTTTGTTTTTATCCTTAAAGCAAATATTCTAAAACAAAAGGCAATAGTAGTAACCAAACTATAATATAGCCTCCGTTTTTATTTATTAATTAATTTATTTTATTTAACTATATAGATCCTATTGTTTCAGTAATTAAACCATATAATATCAAAAAGTAACAAATTAAAATATGAAGTTTGCGTATGAATCTGAGGGTTTAATTTATTATTATTTGAAATATTTTAATTTATAATTTTTGCAATCTAATTTTTTTTCCTTTTGTGAAATTTTAGAATTTAATTTGTTATCCTCCTGATTATAGGGTTAATTTTTATGTATTTTTTCTTTCCTTCTTGACGTGTATCGTATTTTTCTTTTTTCCCATATTATTTTCTTGATTGCGACTATTATCTAGGGTTTGGATTAAGGTTACGTTTCTTGACATTGTTATATTCTTATGTTACAGATAGGAGACATGGTAGTTTGTCGACTGCGAAAACACCCTAAAAAAGAAGAGATAATCCCACGCACACATGTATCAAGTCAGACTAGTCAAAATACAAATTTGATGTTAGAGTTTTTGAAATCAAATTCAAGAGAAATAACAATGGCGCCCACGATGATCCCTGAGGGTTATAGGTTTTGGCCCACGGACGAAGAGTTGGTGCTTTACTACCTTTATCCAAAGGTAATAGGAACACAAACCGGTGAGGACGGTTGTATTCCAGAACATGATCTCTACGCACCCAACACTGAACCTTGGAAAATCTGGGAAGCATTTGGAGGGCCAAATCTGGAAAAAAACCAGGAAGAGCTTGAGCTGTTGTTCTTCACAAGGTTGAAGAGGGTCTCCTCTACCGACTCTCGAATCAAGCGAACCATCGGCAAAGGTTGCTGGAAGGGCGATGCTTCGGGAAAATACGCTAAGGATGTTTTGGAAACACTAACGAGGACAAGAACTGGATTCAAAAAGACTTTCCACTATAAGAGCGATGAGTCTAAAGACAACAATCGTTGGATCTTGCATGAGCTCTCCTTGGACAAGTCTTTTCTGTCCCATGCTATGGTAAACCTTCTCTCTTGAATCTTGATTATTCAACAAATATTTTCTGTTTTCAAAAACTATTTTCTTGACAAAAACCATGTTTGGTAACTCAAAATACATAGAAAACAAAAACTGTTTTCCAAGTCTCAATTTTCCAAGAAAACTAAAAATAGCTAAATGAGGCCAGAGTGAAACAAAAAAATAAATAAGTAAAACCAAAGCACACCAACAATTCTTAAACGTGCAACCAAACCCACCACAACCATCAACCTATATATGTGCACCACCATATTTCATGCTCGTTGTTTATATTTCACGTTCAGCTTTTTGTTGTGTGTTGAAAGATACAATGCCCATGTGTTTAGCGGAAAATTCTTAGATACTTTCGGAGTATGGAAAAATAATGTCCTCTCCTCTCACATTCATAGTGGACCCCACCATGAATTTAATGAATGAACCACACCATGAATGTGAGAGAATGAAATATCATTCTCCATGGTCCGGAAGTACCTAAGTATTACTCATGTTTAGTGGCCTTGCTTTAACTACTCTGGCAGAATGTGCTTGCTTGTACCAATTGTGCTGGCATAAGATGATATACACACATGTATTTGCCTTCTATTAATAAATTGTTACTAATTAGAAAGAAAAAAAGAGAAAAAAAAAATTGGTTAATCACCTAGTTAATAAGCTCAAGAAATGCTCACTCAGTTTTGTGCTATTTTGAACTAACCAAACCTAGTAAAATTGCTTTTTGTTTATTTCTTAAAAACAAGTTTTTTTAAAAAATATATAAACAAAAGTAGTTACCAAACATAGCCTCGGTTTTTGAATTTTTTTTGTTTTTTATTTTTATTTTATTACTAATTGGATTTGATTTAGATCCTATTGTTTCAAAAATTAAACCTTATAATATTAAAAGTAACAAATTAAAATATGAAGTTTGTATATGAAATTGATGGTTTAATTTATTATAATTATATGAAATCTTTTAATTTATAATCTTTGCAATCTATAAGGATTAATTTTTTTTTCTTTTATATAAAATTTTAGAATTCAAATTGTTATCCCCCCTGATTATAGGGTTTATATGTATTTTTTCTTACCCTCTTGACATATTATTTTCTTTTCTTCTTGACATAGATCCTCTTTTTTTATTATTATATTATTTTCTTGATTGTGACTATTATCTAGGCTTTGGATTAAGGTAACGTCCTTGACATTGTTATATTTTATGTTGCAGATAAACAATCTGGTAGTTTGCCGGCTGAGAAAACACTTTAAGAAAGAAGAGATAACCCCACATACAAAGGTGTCAAGTCCAGCTACAGATTTGATGTTGTTAGATTATTGGAAATTAGATTCAGGAGAAATATTATTTGATCCCCCCAATTAGTTGAACAAACTATGTAAATATTTGTGTGTATTATACGTGATTTTTTGTTTTATTTTCTATTTTTATTTTTCATCGTATCATTATTATTAGATGCATTCACAGCAATAGCATAAAAGTAATTCTCAATAGAAAAGAGAAAGGGTCACAAAATAATTCTACCGATTGCGTTTTGTGGTGGCCATTTGACATTCTATCTTCAATTTTTAAATCCAAGATAAAATTTCAAAATCCATTAATAAAAAAATCCTAAATCCAAAATTAAAGCCAAAAAAATTGGACCAAATGATCACTACAAAATAATAATAATAATTATTATTATTATTTTAATTATAAAAAATTAAAATAACTGTATAAAATTATTTTAAGCTATCTAAACTTTTTTGACGGGTTGGAACTACACTAGGGTGTGGGGGCCATGGCCCTCCAAAATTTTAAAATCCTTTTTATAGTATATATAATTCTGCCAACACTAAAAACTAATCGAGTATTTTGGTTTGATAATAAAAAGTGTGGGGTCAAAGAATTTGACAACCCTGGCCCACTTTATACTAAGCCCAAGGCCCACACCGAGGAGGAAGAAATGCCCGAGGACGAATGAAGAAAGCCCAAATGGCCCAAAAACATCGCCGATGACAATCCTGTTCTCGGCCAACCCAGATCCTAAAAGGGAAGAATGGCACGCCATCGACGACAGCCTCCCAGAGCATCTCAAGAAAAAGGACAAGTACCATAGGACAATCATGGCAGCATGGTGTAGGAACAGTTCAAGGAGAAACTGTCACCTCTGCATTAAATGCTCACAACTAACGTTCTGGCCGCATTAATGAGGAAATGACCTCTGAATAGTGCAGTCTTGGTTGCTGCAACTCACAGAAGGTTTGGGAAGGTGGCTGATGGGACAAACACTAAAGTAGTGACCTGCATGATCAACAGATGGAGGGCAAAGATCGACTAGAAGGGAATATATAATGCGAGAAATCCTCAAGGAAAAGGGGATCGGGAATTTGAAAGAGAGAATATAGAAGCAATTGGCATGATCTTGGAAACCTTTGTAACCAAGCACTGAAGAAAGAATAAGAACACTAATCTCCTCGGAAGAAATGCCTGAGGACAGAATTTCATACTTTAGTCCACGTCCTTGTTATTCAATCCATTCATAACCATGTCTAGTTGTTGTAATCCTCACTAAGACCTAGTTCTTAAACCTATTCTCTATAAATTTATTGTATTGGGCTAGTTGGGGCTAAGTCCACTCATCTAATAGGAAAAGTGCTCAATCTCAATCCCTACAAAAAGCAATCATCAAAAGCGGACGCTATAAGTTGAAATTTTCTATAAAAAAAATTATGAAACAATTTAAAGATTTAACCTACAAAATATTTAGTTAGTACAACGGTGCTCTTAAGAAAAGAAAAGAAAATTATTATTTTAAAACTTATAATCTAAGTGTAACAACTTAAACTATGTAGTATCAAGAAGGGTAAAATGCATAACACACTCTGTGTTTACCAAAATTCATTTCAGTTATTTAATTTTACTTTCGTTCATTTCAGTCCTCTAACTTTCAAGTTTATTCAATTAAGGTTTTTTTATCAACTTTTGTTATATGTTATTGTTAATTTTCCAATTTTAAAAATTTTTCTTCAAAAATTTTTAATTAAAAAATTCAAGTAATGGTTGAAAAATATTTTCTAGATTTTTTATAAAAAAAAATAACAAAAGTTGACGAAAATGACTTAATTGAATAAAGCTGAAAATTAGAGGACTAAATGAACAAAAGCAAATTTAGGGGACTAAAATGAATTTTGGAGAAACGTAAAGGGTGGGTACGTTTTAAGAAAGTATTAAACTTGCATTTTATTCTAGCTATCAAGAACAATGAATTAAAAATTGAATTTTAAAAAAGTATTAAACTTGTAGTTTCAAGAATTAACAAATTAAACTTCAATCCATTGTGTTAAGTATAAGTTGAGGATTTACTTTATTATCTTTTGAAGCCTTGTGATTTAATTTTTTATTTTTTAAAATTTCAAAGTTTAATTTGTTACTTTTAAAAACTATATATAGAATTTAATTTGTTACAAGCTAAAAATGAAATTTTCCAAAAAAGAATTGACCAACTGGTCAAGTTCAAGCCGTTATAGCTGGAGACAAGGTGATATTTTCTTTTTCTCAATTTTCATTTTCTATTGTAAAATTTGATCTTGTTTCTATTGAAGTTTGCATCACCCATTTCTTTGAAGGCTTCATTGGTTCCACTAAAATTTTATTACTCACTTTGGTAGAAAATTTTATAAAGATAAAGATAAAATCTTTATTACAAATTTTATTATCCATTTCTTTAAAGATTTCATTGTTCTTTTACTCAACTACAAGTCACGATTTCAGTATAAAAAGAAAGTGTATATACGATTGTGTACAACAACATTGTGACATAAACACTGACTATTAACAAAATTATCAAAACTTGGCAATAATGACATAAAATTACTTTTTTGGGGGGCATTAAGTGCAGCGCAATGGCTTGATGAATATTGACTTGTCATAGGCTTATTTTACTTATTTATCTGTTAAGTTAAATGCCGCGAATAATTGCGATAAGAAATATAGCATGATAAATTTAAAGAAGGTGCACCTTCTTTGCTTTGTACAGAGCTTAAATTTTTTTTTTTTTTTTTTTTTTTTTTTTTTTTTTTTTTTTTTTTGAGGGTGAGCTTAAAGTTATATATGTTAAAAAAATAAAAATAAAAAGCTATATATTTTTTTTTCGGTTAAGATAAAGCTATATGTGTACTTTACTACTTTTGAAACAGTTGCTCCCTATCTAGTTTTGTTTGGACTTTCAAATTACATATTTTTTTTATAAATTTCAAGAATAACATAGTTTTTGATAAATTTCAGATCACACCAAACACTAACATTTTTTTTTTTTTTATTTTGATAATAAAAGACTAACATATATAAATACGCTGCCACAAGTGCTTTTCAGAATCTGATTAGAATTGAGAATGAGTTTCATTGTTTCCAATTTTATCGTGAATTGGAAAATATAATTGTTGGGACTTGGTAATATACGGCAATTAAAAAAAGTGATTGCTGGGAAATCTGGCCATTGAAAATTTTGAAAAACATTACCAAAGTTTGTTAATTCACCTATTTCTCTATTGGGGGAGTGTTGTTTTGGTCTTCTTCTTTTCTTGAATATGATGAAAAGTAGCCATTAGTAAAATCTTCTGAATCTGTGGTTTTGAGCTCACCACTTGTCTCTTATTTCCTCTCTGTGAAGATTCATTTTATTTCCCACTTATGTATGCTGAACTTTATTAGGCCCAAGTTTGTCAGTGTGATGTATGTGGTCCTTAGCCTTAGGCAATCAATCAGGACATTGATAGTCAATGCTTTTCTTTTGTCCTTTAGTGGCATCATTGCATTTCAGATTTTTGGAGCAAGTGAATTTATATCATGTTTCATTTACTTCTTTGCAGGATTTTTCTGGTATATCGCCCTTGCTTAATTTATTACCTCAAAGTCAGAGGATTATCTCCTGGAGTTTAAAAATGTATGTGGTGGAGAGCAAAGGAGGTGCCATTGTGTGCATGTTGCTTGCCTTGTTATTCTTGGGCACATGGCCTGCTGTTATGACTCTCCTAGAAAGGCGAGGTCGTCTTCCTCAACATACTTATCTTGACTACTCGATCACTAATCTCTTGGCTGCTGTCATTATTGCTTTGACATTTGGGGAGATAGGCAAGGGCACGCCTACTGCACCAAATTTTTTTACTCAACTTTCTCAGGTGAGTTCCCTTTGTATATGAAAGGTGGTGTTCTTTCCATTTGGGGAATTGAAGTTGTTATACTTATACCAATATAAGCATTAATAAAATAGATAGATTCTTCAATGCAGATTGAAACAATTTGGTAGAGCTTTATTGGTATAACAGTTTCATTTCCAAAATTGGAAAGAACACCACAAATATAAGCATGAATAAAACAGATACATTGCTTGATGCAGATTGAAACAGTATGACAGAGCTCTGTTTTCCGTGACCAATGTAAACTATTTTCTGGTACAACTTCTATTATTACCGTCTAGCTGTTCTTTAAATTAGGCATATGTTTAATTAGAACTCAGCCCATTTTAGTGGCTCCCACTGTGGTTAAATGCCAGAACTAGAATTATCGACCTATATTGAGGAACTGAGCAACTACAACCATGGGCATATATCCAATGACATTTCATTAGATGAGACCACTGCACAAGGTGTTAAGACCTTTTCTCATTGTTTGGCCACAGGCACGAGTACCACCTAACACCAGTATATGGGAAAAAAATGAAAACAAAAATTTCCATCCTTATGTGGATCAGGAACCTTAATGACTGTAAAATTTTGTTCAACTGTAACTATGACCAATTAACTGAGGACAATTAAATGGGAGCAGCCTATTGGAAATCGATTGATAGCCCGCGTTTGAATACTTTTCTAGATAGGCAGAAACCATCTGAAAGTTCGGAGGTATATAAATAAAAAAGGAAGAATAGTATAGTTGTGTTCTGAGTAGAATTCAAATAGTGCTCTTGAGTGTCATTTCCCCTCTCTCTCTCTCTTTCCATCTTTTTTGCACTGTATATGTAAATGCAGAGTGCAACAGCTATCTATAAGTTTCTTATTGTCTGTTTAGTGGTTGTAATTTTTGGTCCATTCTTTATATACTATTAAACAAAACCCTTATGTAGGTGGTGAAATAAAGTAAGATATGCCTAGTTTCTACGATAAGGAAACTGTATGTCTTTATTTAGTGTAAAGCTTTGTCATTAATCTTGATAGTTGCAAACCTTTTGAGACAAGAATTGCATAATCATTTCCTGGAGGGAAATAATTGATTATATGAGAAATTCCTGCATCTATGATTGTGAGAACAATTATTATATATGATGGCAACAAATTTGCCGTCAAAGACTAGCAGTTTGGCCTGGTTTCAAGATGTCCGGACTGCTTGAACATTATCTCGCCTCTTAAAACTTGTGAACTAACATATGACTGTTGCCCATGAGAAAGAGGTGAAAAGACTCAACCATAGTTTTCAGTAAATGATGTTGGAGACTGACTGAGAAGCCGTATGTTCTAGATTTTCTAGTATTTAGGCAATTAAATTTTGGCAGTTTGATTTCTGAACATGTTTACTTATCAAATCTAGGAAAACATTTTAAATATTTGTGGATGCCGGGATATCATTGAGACGCTTGTTGGAGATGAGAATGCATATAAGTTCTTTAAGGGTGCTGAATGAAATGTCATTGGATGCTGAGTTCGCTTTGTGGCTTGGCGATGATGTTTGCTTAAATGGTTCAATCTCTAGTAGGTTGTTCACTTTTGAGTAAACTAGCGTCCTAGTCCCTCATCTAGTTTTAATTATGTAGCATTACAAATCTCAACTGTGCTTTATTTCAAATGGAAGTAGTTTTGAATCTTCTAAGGGGGATTTATGCTGCATACATGACCATGAATCTTGTTGCAATGGCATTGTATCAGTTAAAAGTGATTCATAATTCTTCTGGGGTCCTTGATGCAGGATAACTGGCCCTCTGTTTTATTTGCAATGGCGGGTGGGGTGGTGCTCAGCGTTGGTAATCTGTCTACACAGTATAGTTGGGCTTTAGTTGGTTTATCAGTGACAGAAGTGATTTCTTCAAGCTTAACTGTTGTTATAGGTCTCTCTCTCTCTCTCTCTCTTAACATACACAGGCAAATGAACATGCACATGTACATACAAATAAACACACAACCCCAATTTGTGTATGCATTTGTGTGTGGAAATGCATTTTGAAAAGGATGAAGTAAAACCTTGGCAAGATAGTAATTTTTCAGTATTGTATTTGTTCTGATTGTAACAGGCACAACCATGAATTACTTTTTAGATGATAAAATCAACAGGGCTGATATTCTTTTCCCTGGTGTTGGTTGCTTCTTGATTGCGGTTTGTCTTGGCTCTTTTGTTCATGCATCCAATGCAGCTGACAATAAGGAAAAGCTCAAAAGTTTGTCCACTGAGTATACCTCTAACCTTCATAGTTAAAAATGAAAATGTTCTGATTTGCATTAAAGGTTTCTTTTTTTGATAATAAGGGCTGCTTAATTGATTAGTGAAAATCGGCTAAATTACTCATTGAATCTTAAATCTGAATTAATTTTTAAACTCGTACCTTTCTGTGTGGTTCATTTTCCATTCTCTTCTGTTATTTCCTTTTGCCTGTATTTGTTCCCATAGAAAACTTCAGAAGAAGAATACAGTTGTTACATTGTGCTATGTTAATGAATAATGAAGCAACTGCATAGGACTAAATGAATAAGAAGCCTAGGGACAGCCCAATTTATGATAAGCAGCTGCCAATAATGCATTAAAAAAAAGTACAAAAACCTCTAACTTAATGAAAGAAGCCTTTTATTTTTCCATTTGGGGAGACAATAAATTTGTTGAGAAGTATGTTCTATTTTCTTGAAAGGAAGTGCAGCTGTTAATTTTCTTTCTTAATGCTTATCTTGATGGTTGTTTTTCAACTAATCTTTGTTCTCTCTAAGATTTTCCTTGCTATGAGTTTGTTAGGTTAAGGTCATGTTTTAGTAAAATTTCAATTGCATCAGGAAATCTTTTCTTCCTTCTTACGCATTATGGATTATATAACACTAATGCTTCTACAATTGAACCTTTTGACAGAGGTACAGGTTTTTCCACTTCTAAAGAAACACTTACAAATGATGGTAACTCTCTAGACTCTTAGTTTTCTAGCTTTGGGATTCCTTCATTCAATAAAACTGTTAACTTTCTCTCTCCAACATGGGACATCAGTAGTTAGAGAGAGTGATGTCGAAAATGGAAGCAGTTCTGCAGACAAGGCCAGAGCTGGAACTGCAGGTTTCCTCATAGAACTTGAGAACAGAAGATCAATTAAGGTTGGCAGTTTTGATTGATTATGGATAGTTTTAAAATTTTAATCTAGAATTATGGTATTTTCATTTATACCTTCCAACGCACACATATTCAATTTGGTCCCATCATACATGAAGTTATGGATGATGACTGCACTGAACCTACATCTAATTAGTGGCCCACCCCTTGCTTTTTAGAATGAATTTCGTGCATCCATAGACAAAATATCTTTGGATTTACTGGTTATAATATTCTAATTGCAGGTGTTTGGTAAGAGCACTATAATTGGACTGGCCATAACATTCTTTGCTGGTATTTGCTTCTCTCTATTCTCACCAGCGTTCAATTTGGCAACAAATGATCAATGGCACACTTTAAAGGAAGGGGTTCCTCACTTGTCTGTCTATACTGCATTTTTCTACTTCTCAGTTTCTTGTTTTGTCGTCGGCATCGTTCTAAATATCATCTTCCTTTACCACCCTATACTAAACTTACCCAAATCATCCCTTAAGGCTTACTTGTCAGACTGGAATGGCCGAGGCTGGGCCTTTTTGGCTGGGTTCTTGTGTGGGTTTGGAAATGGTCTTCAATTTATGGGAGGTGAAGCAGCAGGATATGCAGCAGCAGATTCTGTTCAGGTTAGCTTTATTACCTATACAAGTCAGTATGTGGATACATATTGTTACATACAATTATGATACTGATAATTATATGACATTTTTTACTAACATACGACTGCTTAGAGACGCGTGCCTATCACACATGCATGTTTACCAAATTCTCAATGCACATATCAATTTTGCGGTGATACACAGGCACTTCCACTTGTGAGCACCTTTTGGGGCATACTTATCTTTGGAGAGTATCGGAGATCATCACGAAAAACATATATACTTCTTGTCAGCATGTTGTTTATGTTTGTTGTAGCTGTTGGAGTTCTTATGGCATCATCAGGGCATAGAAAATAAGTTTGCAGTTGGGGAAGTCATTGTCTGGAAATTGTATAGAACATAAATTGTTAAAATAGTTGACACAGTTGTGAAGATAGAAGACATATGCTGTTGGTTGGTTGAGACGCAAAAATGGCCATGTACAGTGTCACTGTGTCATTCCCAATATTCAACTACAGAATTCTCCTTAGTCATCTCTTTAAAAAGACACAAATTGGGGCGAGATTGATGATTATAGTAAAGGAAAATTGCAATCAAATTCTTAATGTATCTCTGTTAGCATGCAGTGGCTGATTTAGACACTGCCAATAACTGTAACTTAAATCTTTATTTCTACGTTTTTATATTTTTCTTTTCAATATAATAAGTGAATTGCATAATGTTCTTTATTTCAACCAATAAAAATAGAAACCCCCTCCCCTTCTTACCTCCTCTTATTTTGATCTTTATAATATGTGTTGTGAACCGGGATAAAAGAAAGATAGATTATTCAATTCGAAGTGACTAGCCTCTTGAACTTGAGGGAAAAATAGATTTTTTTTGGGTTAATTATCTGCTTGATTGTGATTAATGCATTCAAGGTATATAAATAACCAAGAATGAGATAATCTCATTACAATCTAATCCTAAAAAATAGGAACCAACTCCTATTTAAATACAAATTGAAAATAAAACAAAACTAAATAGAATCTAAAAGAATATCCTAATATGTAATCGGATAATTATTTAAACTTTAGACTTCATCAATCTGAATTGGTAAGTTGCTGGACATAACAATATGCATCATATATATATATATATATATTTTGAAAACTGGACTTTCATTAAACTGAAATTGGCATACAACAGAGCACAAATAAATGGAAAGAAAGAGCAAAATAATACACAGCATTAAACTGAAATTGGCATACAACAGAGCAAACAAACAATAGAGCACAAATAAAAGGAAAGAAAGAGCAAAATAATACACAGTTAACATTTAGCTCTATCTAACAGTAACACATGCCATATCATTGGCAGCTTTATTCCTTTCCATTGTTGAGAAGATCCAGAAGTCTTAGCTATCTATGCAAGCTCATGCGCGGCTCTGTTGTAGTCCCTTTTCAGGTGTCTCACTTTCCAACTCCTAAAGGACGGAAGCAGCTCCAAAGATCCTTGGATGATCATCCCAAACTCACCATTGCAATTGTTCTCATTAATAGCATCAACCACCCCAATAGAATCGAACTCCACAATAATTCGTTGAAGCTCCATCTCCATGGCGAACCGGTTTCCTTCATCCACTGCAAAGGCTTCCGTGACAGCTGCCCCAAAATCCCCATTCAAGACCTTGCAAGCCGCAGCTACAACCATCCCCCTACTATCTCGAATAACCACACCAACAGTGGACCTACACCCAACCCCAGCCGTAGCACCATCTACATTTATCTTGTAGATTTCTGGAGGAGGCGCTGCCCACCCAACATCTGGGGCTTGTTGTTTAACATGACTATACACTATAGCATTTTTGTAGTCCTCTTGTGTGTGCACCACAAGGTTCCAAATATGAGAATGGGGACTGCTTTTAGACTCATGAACCACTTGGTTCCTGTTAAACCAAATGGCCCACACAGTGGCAAAGTGAGTTTCAAGGTTGATTGGAGAACCAACATCCAATATTTTCAAAGCTAAGTCCACAAGGCACCTGTTCTCAGCCAACAGATTTATTGGACAACTTTGTCAATTCCACCATACTTCACAAAGCTTATCACAATAAATTAAAGCATGACTAGTACTTTCAACAACCTTCTCACAGAGAGGACATTCGACCTCAACAATTAGACCTCTCTTTGCCAGATTTAGTCTAGTAAGCAGCCCATCCATACAAGCCCTCCAAGCAAATATTCTGACTTTGGCAGGAAGCTGGAGTTGCCGCACTTTCTTTCATAAGCGAGTCTTACCATCTCCGCTTGAACACTCACCCACCTCAGAATTCTCCACAATAGGAAATGCAACATAATATGCACTTTTAACAGAGAAAACTGCTCGTTTGTTTCCTAACCAAATTATGCTATCTTCTGGCAAGTTATAGCTGAGAGGGATGTTTAGGATTATTTCAGCCTCAAAAGGAAGGAAATACCTCTTAACCACTTCCACTTTCCAGTGCCTTGTTTCTTCATCGATTAGAGATGACACCATTAGGAAGTCTCCAATATCTTATTGGGGGGAGCAAACTTTGTGAGTGGTGGGAGTAGGCAGCCACTTGTCTTCCCAAATATGTATCATCTTTCCATTGCCAACCCTCCACCTTATACCCCTATTAATAACTTCCAAGCTGTTATAAATGCTTCTCCAAGCATAAGAGGGGCTGCAACCAAGCTTTGCACCCAAAATATCACTATAGGGGAAGTACTTAGCCTTGTAAATTCTTACAAGCAGCAAGTTTGGGTTTGTCAAAATACGCCATGCCTGCTTCACAAGTATTGCTCAATTGAAAGCTTGTAGGTTGCGGAAACCCATACCACCATCTGATTTTGCTTTGCATATTTTCCTCCAACTGACCCAAGCCATTTTTGCCTCTTGATCTCTCTGACCCCACCAGAAATTTCTCTCCATTCTTTCTAGATCCTCACATAGACCCTTTGGTAGTTGGAAGCAACTCATAGTATATGTAGGGATTGCCTACATGACTGCTTTAATCAAAATTTCCTTTCCCCCCACAGAGAGCATTTTTTCTTTCCACCCGGAGAGTTTTTTTCCAACCTTCTCCTTTATTTTTGCAAAAACTTGATTCTTTGACTTGCCTATTACTGATGGGAGTCCAAGATATTTTCCTTGCCTTAATTCTTGCATTGGCCCTAGAATTTCCAGGACCTCACCTCTTGTTTCAATAGGAGTATTATGGCTAAAGGTCACCGAAGACTTATCCATATTGATCTTTTGCCCCGAGGCAGCCTCAAAAGCTCTAGAATTTAAATAAACTTGCTAACTTCCTCCCTATTAGCCTTACAAAAAAACAGGTTGTCATCCGCAAAGAATAAATGTGTGACTCTAGGGTAGCCCCTACAGATGGACACTCCATTGAGAAGATTCCTATTACTTGCATCAGATATAAGGGTAAAGAAGGCTTCCATACAGAGAAGAAACTGATAGGATGATAATGGATCACCTTGTCAAAGTCCCCTAGTCAAAGAGATTCTACCATGAGCTTCCCCATTAATCAACATAGAGTATGTGATTGTTGTTATACATTTCATCACCCATCCAACCCATTTCATATTTTTTTTCATCCTTTCTTTTTCTTCAAATTAGTTTTACTTCCATGCTATATGTTTATGATGTTAGGATGTGTGGCTGTGATGCGGGAAATTAGTTGATCATATGAAAAGATAAAACTTGGTTACGACTTCTTATGTATTGTATCTTAGATTCTCAATTAATTTCACTATGTAGTTGCATTGATTAACAAATCACATGATTAAATTTAATTGTTTTTAGTTTTTACGAAAATGTGCTGCATTAATAAATAATGAAATACAATCACATCGTTGAATATAATGGGCGAAACTAAGGTACAATACTTAAATAATTTTTCCTAAGTTTAACCGATATGAATGTATAATTATTCCTAATCTATATTGGCATATATCATATTAACCCCATACAATTAAGATTACATTTCTTTACAACACATAATGCAAAGAGGTTATGATATGGAGGTGAGGTGAGATCGTGAGAATTTGAGTGAAAACTCATTGTGAGCTTGTTATTTGAGAATGAAAATTATTGAATGTTCTATGTTTTCAAAGTGGAAAAACAAAACCCGTAAAAAAGGATAGGAAATAATATATAAATATATATATATATTATTTATGGATTTACGCCATTTAATTTTGAACAAATTTATATAGTATGAGGCGGATAATTTCAATTTTCGCTTAAATCAGTGATGTATATTTTTGTTTGTATATACGGTGAATAGTCTTGTATGTATGAGAACAAGACCAAAAAAAAATCATTATTTTTAATAAAAGTAAGCATTGAATTTTTTTTTTCTCTCTCTTAATTATCTACCATTCATATATACATATTGCAACATATTTCATGGTATAGAATTCCATACAAGTGCACCCTTTGTATAGTTGTTCCCCATATATATATTCAATTTATTTATACAAGAGTAATGCTATAGACACAAACTTTTTTACAACATTTTTACAAACTGCTGATGTGGCTTTAGCATTTTCCAAATAGTTATTGTAACACTACAAGAAAATGTATTTTTAGTGACGAAAAAATTTGTCACTAAAAGTCCTGTTTTTCGTCATTAATAACCTTTAGTGACGAAATTCGTTTCGTCGCTGTAGCCCCGTCGCTAAAAGTCCTGGCGATGAAAAATTTCGTCACTAAAAGTCCGATTTGTTTAAAAAAAAAAAAACTTTTAGCGACGAAAATGTTTCGTCGCTAAATGTTTTCCTCGCTAAAAACAGTATTTAGTGACGAAAATATTTCGTCACTAAAACCATTTCAGTTTATTAAATCATATTTAGTGACGAAAAATTTCGTCACTAAAACTATTTTCGAGTACATTTAGTGACGAATTTTTTCGTCACTAAAACTATTTTCGGGTACATTTAGTGACGAAAAAATTCGTCACTAAAACTATTTTTAAGAAATTTCAGACACATATAGTGACGAAAATTTTCGTCACTAAAACCATTTCTTACAAAATTCCGCTGCATTTAGTGACGAAATATTTCGTCACTAAAACAATTTTTTGTTGCCATATTTATGATGAAAAATTTCGTCACTAAAACTTATTTTATATTTTTATTATTTTCATGGTGTTGATATTAACCTGTAACTTGTCATTACATTATTAAAACCTCACATTTGATTAACATATTTATTTCAACAACACATTTATAAAAAATCGATCCATACATTCCACAAGTTAAAATTAAAGTAAGTATCCAATTCAAACTCCTTCCATACAATAAGTGTTTGCAACACATACAATAACTTAAGATGTTTTATAACAATACAAAAAATGTGGCATAATATAATTAGAACTAACGGAAGATGTCCTCATATGTCTTCAAATAATGCCTAAAGGAAATCCCCTAAAGCCACCAATAAGAAATCTGCACAAATATAAATCTTTAGTTAAATATAAATCTTTAGTCTATATTATAAATCTGCACCAATAATGTATTCTAACATCTAAGTCTATAAGCCACTTAGATAAAGTTCTATCACATTCATGAATGCACAAGTCTATATTAACACTTAAACAAATAAACGTTGCACACACAAAACCAATCACAAACATCACAAGTCTAGAGTACTTACAAGTTATATTCATCACATCTAATCAACAATACTCATTCACATTTGCAAGAATTGAAAAACACTCCCAATATGTATTTAAACCACCTTATAACACCATGCAAGCCACCCGTTTGCTCCAATACAACAACCCACCACAAAACCAATCACAAACATCACAAGTATAGAGTACTTACAAGTATTGAAATCAAATAAAGTAATATTAATCACATCTAATCAACAATACTCATTCACATTTGCAAGAATTGAAAAACACTCCCAATATGTATTTAAATCACCTTATAACACCATGCAAGCCACCCGCTTGCTCCAATACAACAACCCACCACAAAACCAATCACAAACATCACAAGTCTAGAGTACTTACAAGTATTGAAATCAAATAAAGTTATATTCATCACATCTAATCAACAATTCTCATTCACATTTGCAAGAATTGAAAAACACTCCCAATATGTATTTAAACCACCTTATAACACCATGCAAGCCACCCGCTTGCTCCAACATAACATACCACCACAAAACCAATCACAAGCATCACAAGTCTAGAGTTTTATAAGGTTTTCAACTAAAATTTACTTACTTTGCTCAAGCTAAGCTTACAACTTTCAGAAAAAATCCAAAGTTATTGCAAACAATGTGTATTTAGCCTGCAAAAGAAAAGTTAAACTTATAAGTACTTCAATCTTTATAATGAATAGCTCTTACCAAAAAATAGATGGCCTTTACTTACCTACTTTATGAAATTGTACAACCTAATAGCTCTCTCTCTCTCTATATATATATGTGCTTTTAAGTTTTTCTTCATTAACTACTTATCAAAAAAAGTTTTTCTTCATTAACCAAACAAGTTTAGTGAACAAATCCCTTAGTAGTATAAACCATACGTGTTTCTTTCAAATAAAGAACACAACATTACAAACAGAAACATAACATTTCAGCTCCTAAACTTGTTAATCCACATCCGTTGACATCAAACATGTGATTGAACCCAACAGTATAAAATATGAAGCTTTTAGCAATACTATCACGCCTAAACAAAAGGAAAAGTAATAACAAGGGTTTCAGTTCATCCATACCATCGTTTAGTCAGAAACCAAAAATGCTCTAGAGTAAATTACCTGAGCTGGATAGACCTCTCCTCCTGTATCACACTGGATAGACCCATTCTCAACAAAAATAAAAATACCCATTCTCAACAAACATGAGCTGGGATTAATTATAACAAAAATACCCATTCTCAACAAAATAGTTCAAATATTTTTCAGCTCTAAGGATGGTAAAGTTGGTATGTTACTGCCATTTCTCAACACTTCAGTTTTTCTTTACTGCCCTCCACCTTGCTCTTACAAGGGGAGACACGCCATTTGGGAAACTAAACCAGTAATATATTATTTAACCCAAAAGCAGACTTCTCAACCAAAAAATGAAAGGGGGGTGGGGGTGAAGAAATATGATGACCAGCACAATATATTTTTTTTATAGGAAAGTTAAATGATAATAGTGAAACCAGCATGATATATTAATGCAATAAAGTTATCCATCACAAGTAAAAAATTATGAAGTCTACAGTCTGAGAAAATAAACCTGACCATCATTGAAGACCAAATGGCAATGGAATATTTTCAAAACAATGGTGGCTTAACCTAACAACTCCTGATGCACTCTACCTCTTAATAATATTGTATGAAACTATATAGTTAAAGTTCAATATGTTTTGTGTATATGAAGATGTCAAATACAAACTTCTTTAACAATACAAGATGAGTCAAGACTAATAATACAAGTCAAGGGTACTAAATATTCAAAGCAATAGAACCTCATATAATCAATTGAGTTTTACAACAAGCTGCAAGTTTTTAATAATTCTATGCCTCTATGAAAATTTTGATAACATTAACAGGTTTTCTAGAACAAATCCATAATTCATAATCCACACTGAATTCACTTTTCAAGGAATAAAAAATAAATGATCAAATAAAAAAGCAATTCCAGAACTACCAAATAGAATAACTACATAACTGGTGCAAATGCATAAAAGTAGATGAAAATTAATGGCATTCAAATTCATTAAATCAACAGCATATACCAATAATGGATGAATAGGGTTGCTTGTACCAGGTCCAGTGGGACTCCATATGAGAACAAACAATTATTTCCTGCAAAACAATTATTCAATGTTTCTGAGAACAATCCAGTCAGATCAAAAGTGCATATGCTAGAAAAAAGAGAAACAAAATCTCCACAGTACCTTAGCATGATCCTTTAAGTCATGAACAAACTATGTATTTAAGGGAATGAAAGAAAAAAAAAATATAAAATAAGAAAAACCTTACCGATCGTCGTGAATGGAAACGGCAATGGCGACGGCAACGGCGACGCTTCAATGGCAACTGCAACGGCAATGGCAACGGCAACGCTTCAATGGCAACGGCAACGGCGACGGCAACGCTTCAACGGCAATGGCAACGGAAACGGTTCGTCGGTATTTCTTTCGCAACGCTTCAATGGCAACGGCAACGGCAGCTGCAACGCTTCAATGGCAACGGCAACAGCGACGGCGACGGCGACGGCGACGGTTTGGGTTCATCGGCATTTTTTTGTTTGGGTTTTTTTTGGGTTATCGACGACGGTTCTCTTCTCTTAACGGCGACGGTTTGCTTCTCTTCTCTTAACGGCGACGAATGCTCATCGATGATAGAATGCTCTCAAATCGGCGACGGAATGCTTGCCGGCAACGGAATGATCTGAAATCGCAAACGAAATGACCAAATCAGCGATAGTTGGTTTTTTTTGGGTTATCGGCGACGGTTCTCTTCTTATAACGGCGACGGATCTCTTCTCTTAATGGTGACGGTTCGCTTCTCGGTGACGGTCCGCTTATCGGCGACGGTTGGCTTCAGCGTCGGAAGGCTTCGGCACCGGTTGGCTTTGGTGGCTTCGGCACCTAAATCTCATACTTTAAATCTCTTTTTTTTTTTTTTTTGAGCGTGGGATTCTCAGTCTTTTGTTTTACTGAATGGGTGAGGCTTTTTGTTTGGGAGCATTTATAGTGGTATTTTAGCGACGAAATTTTTTCATCGCTAAAGGCCACTTTCTGTGACGAAAAAGAAATTCGTCACTAGATGTGGGCAATAGCAACAAAAACATTTCGTCGCTAAAGACAACTTTATAGCGACGAAATGCTTTCGTCGCTGTTTCCTACTTCTAGTGACGAATTTCTTTTTCGTCACTAAAGAAACCATTTTTTTGTTAAGATTTTTAGCGACGAAATTTAAATTTCATCGCTGTAGCATACTTTTAGTGACGAATTTCTGTTTCGTCACAAAAGGACCCAGAATTTGTTAAACATTTAGCGACGAATTTTATTTTCGTCACTAAAGAAACCATTTTTTGTTAACATTTTTAGCGACGAAATTTAACTTTCGTCGCTGTAGTGTACTTTTAGTGACGAATTTAGATTTCGTCACTAAAAATATATAAGTGCAAAACTATTATTATTTTTAGTGACAAATATGTTTCGTCACTAATTCTTCCTTATAGCGACAAAAGGATTTTCGTCACTAATACTATCCACAGCAATACCTACAGTGACGAAATATTTCGTCACTAAAAATTTCAACTTTTAGTGACGAAATATTTCGTCGCTATAGATTAATTATACTCCCGCCAAAATTTCCCTCCGCTGGCGCCCATTTTTTAGATCTCAGTAGCGACAAAATTCATATTTTGTCACTAAAGCTGTATTTTTAGCGACGAAAAATATTTCCTCACTAATTTTCGTCACTAAAAATACATTTTGTTGTAGTAAAAATATGATGTTAGTGATTAGCTCATATTAGAACTAGTAAGAATTCGCCATATCAGTAGTTTATAAAAATGTTGTAAAATAGTTTGTATCTATAACATTACTCTTTATAAAATCTATTCATACAAAATTTTTTCCCCTCTAATCACTAATAAAGCTTAGTACTCCCTTAGCTTCTTCATCAATTCATGGCTATATATATATATGGCTTAGTGGTATTTATAGGACTCGATCTATTTCAGAAGGTAATGAATTAATCTCAATAATATGTGAATCAACAACACATATAGCTTTATATTAGCCCATAATATATATATATATATATATATATATATAGCTTTAAGCTCTGTACAAAGCAAAGAAGGGGCACCTTCTTTAAATTTATCATGCTATATCTCTTATCGTAATTATTATTCACAGCATTTAACTTGAAAGATAAATAAGTAAAATAAGCCAATGAAAAAAGTGTACAAAGCATATAAAATAATTTAATGTCATTATTGCCAAGTTTTGATCATTTTAATAATAAGCAATGTTTATTTCACAATGGTTGTTGCTCACAATCGTATACACATTTTTTTTTACACTAAAATCGTGACTTGAAGTAGAGTAAAGGGGCAATGAAGCCTTCAAAGAAATGGATAATAAAATTTATAGAACAAAGTTTATCTTTACAATCTCCATAGTGAAACTTGAAAGTTTTCATTTTCAATATAAATTATAAAATTTTCTACCAAAGTGAATAATAAAATTTTAGTGGAACCAATGAAGTCTTCAAAGAAATGGATGATGTAAACTTCAATAGAAACAAGAACAAATTTTACAATAAATGAAATTGAAAAAAAAAAAATCACCTTGTCTCTAGCTATAACTGCTTGAGCTTGACCAATTGGCTAATTCTTTTTTGGAAAATTTCATTTTAAGCTTGTAATAAATTAAACAATATAGTTTCTAAAAGTAACAAATTAAATCTTGAAATTTTGAAAAGTAACAAATTAAATCATAAGATTCCAAAAGATAATAAATTAAATCCTCTACTTATATTAAACATAGTGGACTAGCGTTTAATTTGTTAATTTTTGAAACTATAAGATTTAATACTTTTTTCTTTTATTTTCTTAAGAGCACCATTGTTCTAACTAAATATTTTCATAGGTTAAATATTTAAATTAATTGTGTGGGGACCGGCCCAGAATAATAGGTTGGCTGGGCCTTGGGCCCGTCCGAGGACCATTCTGTCCGAGGAGACATCGCGGCCCAGAATCCTTACTCAGGCCCACTGGAGCAAGGAGAACACGTCCGAGGAGTAATTCCTCCTCGGACGTTCCAAAGTCCAAGTCAAAGATGCATCCTAGCTACTGTAGTCCTCACTCCAAGCACGTAAAAAGAAATGAGACCCAAAATATCCCAACAAAGGCTGTCACCACCACATTAAATGCACCACAGCTACTCTCCTGACTGCATTAATGAAGAGAAGACCCCTGAACAGTGCTACCTTGGTCACTGCAACTCACAAAGAACTGGTAAGGGTGTCTGATGGGACAGGTGCTCAAGTAGGGGTTTGGATGATCAACAAGTGTAAGGCCCAGATGATAAAAGAGGGCCTATATAATATGTAGGAGTCCCTCAAGAGAACGGAGACAGAGAAAAAAAACGGAGAGAGGGAACAGAAGAGCAAAGGTTCATTGTACGCATACATGCCCATGAATAAAATTCCCCCATTCACATCCACTTTCTTCATTCGTGTTTCTATATCTCCTGAGTCCATGCAACGAACCGTTTAATCCAACTGGAACCGAGTTCTTCAACCCACACTCTACAAAAATTCATTGTGTGGGACCTTTTGGGCCAAGGCCTGACCATCCAGGACCGAGTCAACTAAAATCGTGTCCCTACAAATTGTCTCATAATTTTTTTTATAAAAAGTTTTAAGCATTCGCTCTTAATAATTGCTCTTTATCATCAAATTAAAATACTTAATTAATTTTTAATGTTGGAGGGAATCAAACCTCAAATCTCTTATTTCATTGTTATCTATATTATAAAAAGGATTTTTAAATTTTGGAGGGTTATGGCCCCCACCATAGTGGAGTTCCACCCCGCCAGAAAAGTTTAGATAACTCAAGATAATTTTATATAGTTATTAGCCTCTAAGCATGCGTGTATTATGCGTGCTTAGAAGCCTTTTTTTTTTTTTTTGGTAAATTTTAATAATTCGCATCTATTATAATTTGAAAATATTTTTTTTTTCAAACAAATAAAAAGAATAAATTTTAAACATAATGTTAGGTTCTAAGACTTTAGGAACTAATGTATTAGAACTTTATTTTGTAATATGTTGGCAAACCATGATAAAAACATTAGAGTCTAGGTTTAGGCTGCTCAAATTGTGTTTATTTGTAAAATTGGAATTGAGTGATTGTAGAATTTATTAGACTAAATCTGCAAGGCTCAATCGATCGAAAATTAAACTCGATCGATTGAATCTCGTGCATATTTATTTTTCTGCAGAATTTCCAATTCAGCTCAAGCTCATGTGACATATAGGGTTTTATGTTTTACTCCAAGTATAAAAGGAAATACCCTAGCTACGTTTTAGAAGTCTTTTTGATGTGCTGTGTGTTGAATCTCTTGTGAGATCTAGAGGTGTTTACCTTCATACACACTTAGGGTTATCAAAATCAAGATTCATGTCAAGAACTTGGTGATCGCTTCAGTTGCTGCATAAAGAACTTAAAAATGATCTGAAATCTTTGAGTAGAGTCTCAAAGTCACAAGTGGGAGTACTTGTGGTTGCAGTGGATCAAGGAAAGAAGTAGTCCATATGGACTCGGAGTTGTCACGTGGTCGTGGTAGTAAGTTTTCTACTCGAGGTAGCAATAGGATGTTAGTGGTCTAAGTTCTATTGTACAAACTTCAATTCTTTCATAGTGAATCTATTTTATCTTGAGAATAGTTAGGTTAAATCATCCTCAGGTTTTTTATCGGTTTGGTTTTCCTAGGTTATCATATCGTGCATTCTTTATATTTTCGCATTATTTATATGATATGATTTTCTTGTGTCAACCTTGATCTAGATAATTTATCTAAGTAATCACATAACTAAATAACTAGGTTAGACAACTTGTGTTTTAAGGGGTCTAAAAATGTACACATAAGTAATAACTATAATTTTTTTTTTTTTACAGGTGTAATTTCTTTTTTGAACATGTGTTTAAAAATGGTATAGTGATATAGAGAAAATTTTGGGTAGGAAAATAAGACAAACATGAGGGGAAAGAATGTTAAATTTTAGGAGTTCTCTTAGTTTTTTATTTTTGGCAAAAACTACATTTTCGTTCCTACATTTTCACGCGATTCTCACTTTGGTCCCTATCTTTTATTTTCACCGCTTTTAGTCCCTATTTAGAAAAATGTGTCTCGTTCTAGTCCTTTCCGTCAGTGCCCTAACAACAAAGTCTTACGTGGCAGAAGGAACTATTAAAATAATAATAATAAATTTTATTTTGGCATTAAAAAATGCCACGTCAGCATCTAAATTAAAAAAATTAATTTATTAATTTTAACTAAATTAAAAAATTAAAAAAAAGAAATAAAAACCAAAAATCACATGAATTGAGATCTAAGTGTGTCTTAAACAAGAGCAACAAGAACACAAACCCAGATTTAAGAATACAAAATTAAAATCCAAAAAATTCGAACAAGCTGTGTTTATTAGACATTACTTTTAATAAATTTGCTGAAGTGTTCATTACTCTCGTCTGAAATGGTTAGAAGGCTTCAAAAATTCATGCTATATGATAAAGTTGACATAAATTGCAGTATAAAGAAGAAGACGAATTATTTTCATCGAATCCCACATTCACATCCAAATCTCAAATTCTCTCAGAAAATCAAAGCCCTAACTTCTTCTTCTTCGCTTTTCGTTCTCTGATTCCGATCTGAAGAGAGATGGCTCGTACCAAGCAGACTGCTCGCAAGTCCACCGGAGGAAAGGCTCCAAGGAAGCAGCTTGCCACTAAGGTGTGTTTCTTTTAGGGTTTTCTTCTTAGTCCAATTCTTTCTTTCAATTGAAAATAACTCTTTTGATTTTCTCTCTAGGAAAATAAAATTGCTTAATTTCTCTCTCTTTTAGTGAACTTTCTTTGGAAACAAACATGACTTAGGGTTTTGGAATTGTTCTTGAATTTAATTCCGAGAATCATATAAATATGAAATTAGGGTTCTGAATTTGACTTTATTTTTGTTAATTTTGTGAAGGCTGCAAGGAAATCTGCACCCACAACTGGCAGCGTGAAGAAGCCCCATCGTTATCCTCTCGGTACTGTTGCTCTTCAGTAATTATTTTTTTCGAAAAATTCAAACTTTTGTAATTAGATCGTTTATTTTCTTTCGAAACCCTAATTTTCTTCTAGATTTTAAACAATGAAATCCATAAGTACCAAAAGAGTACCAAGCTTTTGATCCACAAGTTGCCCTTCCAACATCTTGTTCGTGAAATCGCACAAGACTTCAAGGTTTGTTTATATCCTTCACCTCTATTTGGTTGTCGAGAAAATTGATCTTATGTGTTTCTCTTGCTCTCTTTGTGCGAATTGTTGTTCTTATATGAAATTCTCTTTGTTTCCCGAATGGATTTTATTATTATTATTTTAATAGTTTCGTCTGCCACGTAGGACTTTGCCGTTAGGGCACTAACGGAAAGGACTAAAACGAGACGCGTTTTTCTAAATAGAGACTAAAAGTGGTGAAAATAAAAAATAGGGACCAAAGTAAGAATCACGTGAGAATGTAGGGATGAAAATGTGGTTTTTGCCTTTATTTTTTAAATTGGGGGTGAAAATGTTTGTTGAAAATGTTGTGAATGTAGTACCTCTCTTTACTTTTATTCGGATGAAAAAGGAATAAAAATGACTAAATTTTAGAGAGTAAAAAATATGAATGTGAAGGAAAGAAAATCCTAAATTTTAGGTCAAAGAGAGAAATCCTCATTATAGGTAATATAGGAATAAATTTCCAAATTTTGGTTTTTCGATTTCTTTGTTAATGGATTTTGGACTCTTATCTTAGATTAATTAAAAAATCGAGGATAGAATGTCAAATGGACACCACAAAACGTAGTTTTTTATTTTTGTTTTTTTTTTTTTTTTTTTTAGAATCCCGTCTGGGCGATCTTATTCATCAAATGACAAATCAGAAATTACAAATAGACTAACATCTAGTGGAACATACTCCACCCAGACTAATAAAGGAAAAGAAACAATTGCTCTCTTGGCCAAAGCATGAGCTGCATTATTGCCCTGCCGCCTAGTGTGAGAGAAAGAAAAGGTTCTAAGCGAACCTACCATAGACACTGTGTCTTTTACAATTTCACCAATGGATGAGTGACGCCAATTTGAAGCCTGCAACGCCCTGTAAACCACCTCAGAGTCGCCTTCTAGTATTGAGGAAGATAATCCCAACTCCATAGCAAATTTTGCTGTTCTTCGTGCAGCTAAAGCCTCCAACAATTCCACTTAACCCGGGTATAATATTTTTTCAGCTAAGGCAGCGATCACCTCCCCCCTTGCATCTCTTACAATAACTCCAATCCCCGCTTCCCCTGACTCGGTGAAAACAACCCCATCATAGTTCGTCTTATAAATGCCTTCCACTGGAGGTTGCCATTTAGTGTTTTCCTTAGGTTGCTTCATTCTGGACGTCAGACATTTAGCTTGATAGTCCGAGAGGTAAATTTTTGCAACTTCGAAAATTTTTTCACTTGGCAAACCCTTCTCGTTTAATCTCAATCTATTCCTGTGACTCCATGAGAACCATGCCACCACTCCGAACAACTCCAACCTCTGAACCTGTTGTCCAACCATATTTATCAAGTCTTGCATGTCACGAATACCAGGGTGCTCTGTTCGGACCCAGCTGAAACAGGGGGCCCACATGTGACTGAGCTACTCGCACTCCCATAACACATGGAGTATGGATTCTTGCTCCGTTAGGCAGGCGTTGCAACGTGCATCGTCTATGATTTTTCGTTTCTTCAGATTCTCCTTTGTTGGCAAAGCATTTGAACAAACACGCCATAGAAATTTTTTTTATTTTATTAGGCACCTGAAGCTTCCAAACCTTTTTCCAAAAAGACTTATGTTGCGTTGGGTCTGAACTTGAGGCATTACTAGCATCTGCTTCCTCACGTAATTTTTGATAACCAGCCTTGACTTAGTAATTCCCATCTGGACTATCAGGCCAAATAATTCTATCGCATTGATCTGTCCAACACAGGGGAATGGCTTTGATCCGGTTTGCCTCAAAAAGTAAGAAATTCTGGTCAACCATGTTCTGATCCCACGAATGTGTAGACGGGTTGATGAGAGCAGCAACCTGGGCACTATCCAACTCTGGCCTTCGTGGCGAGACAATTTTTGTTGATCCCTTCCTTGGCAACCAGTTATCCTTATATATGTCTATGCTCCTGCCATTACCTATTTTCCACCTCATGCCCAAAGATATCACCTTCCTCGATTTGAGGATGCTTTGCCAAGCATAAGATCCCGTGGCTGCTAATGCTTCAAAGATTGACCCCCTTGGAAAATACTTTGCTTTAAACACCCTATAAAACAATGATGATTGGTCCTTTAACAACCTCCAAACTTGTTTTGTCAACATTGCATCATTAAACCTCCCCAGGTCTTTGAACCCCATCCTTCCCTCTAATTTTGGCTTGCAAAGAACCTCCCATTTCTTCCAATGATATAATTATTTTATTACCTTTTCTCTTTAATCTTGACCATTATTATTTTTTTAATATTATTGTGATGAACGTATCTAATAATAGTGGTACGATGGAAAATTAAAATAGAAATAAAATAAACAATCATACATAAAACACAAAGATTTACATGGTTTTGGCCTTAGGCCTACATTTACGCACAATCAACATCAAAGAAATAGTTTCACTATGGAGAGATTACAAATGTAGCATAACGGACCAGCTAATCAGGGGATCTAATGATATTTCTCCTGAATCTATCCAATAATATAACATCAAATCTGTAGCTGGACTTGACACATCTGTATGTGGGGTTATCTCTCATTTCCAACAAACTACCAAATCTTTTATCTGCAAAATAAAAATATAACAATGTCAAGCTCATAACCTTAATCCAAACCCTAGATAATAGTCATAATAAAGAAAATAATATAGGGAAAACAAAAAAGAAGATATATATATATATATATATATATCAAGAAGGAAAGAAAACAATATGTCAAGAGGGTAAGAAAAAATACATATAAACCCTATAATAAGGAGGGATAACAAATTAAATTCTAAAATTTCAGAAAAGAATAAAATTAGTCCTTATAGATTGCAAAGATTATAAATTAAAAGATTTCAAATAATAATAAATTAAACCATTGATTTATATGCAAACTTCATATTTTAATTTGTTACTTTTGATATTATAAGGTTTAATTTTTGAAACAATAGGAACTAAATGAGGTACAATTTAGTAATAAAATAAAAATAACGTATAAATATTTCGTTATAATTTAGAAAATAATATAGAAAATAAAAAAGAAAAGAAAAAAAAGAAGATACAAAGAAAGAATGTCAAGAACTTAAACTTAAACCAAACTCAATAGTTTTTAAAACCTGAAAAATCATTTCAAAAATACCCTAATATGTCAAGAATATATAAATATAAATATATATATATATATTTTTTTTATGGGTCAGGAACATAATCTTAAAACATTAAAAACCAAGAAATAGGGGGAAAAAACCCAAAAATACTATCATTTCTATAAAGAAAATAATAAGAATGATTCTACCATCAATGATATCTAACTTCTACTTAGGGCTATAACATATTATTTAAACCCTGATTAAATATTTTAAAATTTAAATTTTCAAAAAGGAATTTTTTTTTTTTTACTTCAAATGATAGAATTATATTGAAAAGAGGAAAACAGAATATATGTTGAGTAGAGTTGTGGTGTACCTTTGTGTTAGAACCATTTTTCCTCTTCCTTGTGTGTATGTGTTTGTTTCTCAAAAAAAAAGAATACATGTTCCTACACCTGGAGGTTGTACAAGGAAAGCCAACACAATGGAATGCAACCCCAGGAGAAGCAAAAAAGAAAAAAGAAAAAAAAAAGGAGAGACCAAAGCTCATAGATTGAGTCCCGCCAAGGCCAGCCGTTGGTATTCTTCGAGTAACGAAGTTGCCACTCTTAGAATGACAGTGGGGTGAATTTGAACATGCTCAAAGTGAAATCGATTTCTAGCATTCCATAGTGACCACGCAATCATTGCCCAGTTCTCCAATTCCTTTACATCAAGCCCTTTCAACCATAGCTCTAGCAAGAAGGTAGAAACTAGCCACTCTTTCCCACGAGCCAACGCCCAGACATTGCGAGCAAATGGACATTCCCACAGAATATGGTGTCGCTTTGTCCACAAAGAGAGCACTGTGGGTCGATTTGAATCTTTCGTCGCAGAAGGTTCACATGAGTAGGGAGAATGTCAGAGCAAGCCCTCCATAGGAAATTTAGAACCATTGGTGGAGTGTGCAGCGACCACAATTTCTTCCAAAAACTTCTATCTTGATGAGCTAGGGAATGCTCTCCTAAGGATGGACTGTGTAGGCGGAGAACCAGCTGGTACGCTGTTTTCACCGAAAAGAGTTTTTGCTTATTTTCCATCCAATAGAGTTTATGCCGGGAGGTAGTGTCTTAAAAACACAAGCTAAAGCAAGAAATCACAGATCAAGAAAGAAAATTGTAGAAAGTTCAAGAAAGTTCGAGAAACAGAGAGAGAAAGTTCTGACTGAGGAAAGAAAATCTTATTGCTCTGATGTATCAATTACAAAAACTACCTAATTTACATAATAAGCTTGTATTTATACAAGCAATTACAAATCAGAAAGGAGAGAAAAAGCGCGGAAAAAATTCTAACCAACTCCTAACAGAATTCCTAAAAATTCTCCTCCAATAAAATTATGCCAAGTGTCACTCCCCCTCTAACCAACTAACTGACTAGTTTCACACACGTGTAATGCACATGCCACTTAACTACTCAATGCCTCAAGTAGCCTCTTCAGCCACACCTTAAGCCTCTTCTGATGCTTTATCTGTGCAATGCTTGTCTTCAAACCAGACTTACTTGCTTTCTTGAATTCTACTTTACCCTTCTTCACCTTCACCTTTAGCTTTAGGCTTCTTCTTAACATAGTTTTTACAAGTTTGATACCCAAAATGTCATCTCAGGTGGAGTTATAGAACAAGGATTGGATCCGTCCTCTATCCCATTGGCGAGTTGTCGCATCGAATAAGCTATTGGCCTTGAGGGATCGATCTGCACCAGGTCGAAAACATTGAGATCGTGGTAACCAGTTATGGCTGTCAATCCCCACCATGCAAAGATAAATAATAATAATAAAAATAAAAAATAAAAAAAGACACCAGTACACCACATGATGCGGATTACTTATCGGGTGCTTTTCTAAAACATTCTGAAAAGAACTCAAACATTGGCATGCAAAATTTAAATCATGCGAACAAGGAATTTGGAGCACCAAAAGCAAGCATAGTTGACAATAAAGTGAAAAATGCATAACTTTTGTTACAATTCTCTATGTGGATGAGTGTGATTAGCAGAGAAAAAATAGTGAGTTTATATAAAAGTAATAAATAACCAATCACAATCTATTGCGTAAGAGAGGAGTGGCAAAAATTGTGAATTTATTTATAGTAGTAAAAAAAACTCTATAGCAAAAAACATAAGAGAGAGAATTACATAGAGGGAAAGAGTGAGAAAATCAAGATAAAATTCATGATTTTTTAAAATATACTTTTGGTTGGGTTTTGATTTAAAAAATATAGGAAGATCCGTTTTTATATATAGAAAAATTGGATTGCAAATATTGATTACAAAAAAAAAACAACATAATTAGGAAATTAAAATGCCCATTTGTTACTAAATTCTGTATCTAAAGATGATAGAAATTTCGTACAATGGTTGTGTGAATGCAAGGTATTATTAATCTTTGGTTTCCTCCACCATTTCAAAGTGATAAAGAGTATGTTTTATTTTGTTAATTGAGAAAGACATTATAAAAAAATTTTACTTAAAATACCAATTATTATGAATAAATGTTATATAAAATACCAACTATTTGTTTGTATAATGATCCTTATCTAAGTACTTGAATCATGTGATGCAACATATAATTGTCATTCTCACACACTCATACATAAAATAAGAATTTTTCTCGTTAGCTAAATTGTATTTATTGACATGAAGTTAGTATGTTAATTGTTATCCTCTTTATATCTTTAATTTTTTAATGAAATTTTAAAAAATTTTGTCTAAATAAATTGAGAAAAAGAAGCTAACAAATAAGTTATTATCCGAATCACTCATGTTATTGGCAAAAGTTTTCTTTTTAAAAAAATTATTTATGTAATACTCTTTTATTACAAAAACTTCATAATTCAAGATTTCTAGGTTTATAATAATATTTAAAAAGTTTCACAAATATTCAAAATTAATTAAACATGTTTTGAACCCTTTATAAATTAAATTGTTGGAAGAAGATGTTGTTGTTCACAAGTTTGAAGAGGTGATAGTAATTCTAGTGATATTTTTGATAGGGTTGAAAACAAAAGAATTGGACTACCCAAAAAGACTTATATTATGTTACAAGAAGAACCATAACTCAATCATGATACATAAACAATATCAAGTTCAACTACCGCCACTGGCACTAAATCTTGCATGAGCTTAATTAGCCTTGACAAGATCATCACTACAACAAACAAAGATATATACTAATTAACCATTTCTAATTTACTTCTTTCTTTTTCTTTCCTTTTTAAAAAACTTATCTATATAGTAGAATATTATTAGAACCTTCTTGACTTATGGTAACTTTGAATGTTTCTTTCATGGGTAAAATATTATTTTAATCTCTATACCTTACTAAAAGTTTATTTTTCTTCCTAAACTTTAAAAAGTTTTTTTTTTTTTTTTAATAATTTGGAGAGAGAAATAGGAATAAAAAAATAACTTTTTCAATAGTTTAAGAACGAAAAAAAAAAAAAAAAAAAAAAAAAAAAAAAAAAAAAACTTTAGGTAAAGTTTAAGGTTAAAAAGTAAAATATTTTCAAAAGTTTAGGGACAAAAAATGAAATTTTCAATAGTTATTTGAGATGAAAAATGAATTTTTTAAAGTTTAGGGATAAAAAAAAAAACTTTTGGTAAAGTTAATAACCAGAATTATATTTTACTTTTCTTTCTTTTTATGTGTCTCAAATTTTATTAGATAGAAATGATATGTTTTATTCTCAAAGAAATTATATATATATATATATATATATATATATAGTTTTATTTGATAGAAATGGTATGTTTTATTCTCAAAGAAATTATATATATATATATATATAGAGAGAGAGAGAGAGAGGATATTTATTCTTCTTTTTTCTATCTAAAAGACGAGCTCATTTTGTTGTTGTAAATGTAATTTTACTCCTTTTTTTGAGAATCAAATGTAATTTTGCTTTATAAAGGTAAGAATTAAGAAGAATTAATTGATTTCTGTAACTATAATTAAGAAGAATTATTTGATTTCTATAGCTATAATTAAGAAATTGAATTAGATATGGATTTTCTTTAAAAACTAAATAAATAAATTTGAATGGATGTGACCCGTAAACCATAGATTACATCAGTAAGTTAAAAACTATGTACAAGCTAGAAGCTTATTAATTGAAAAATCTAGAGCCTATTTAATAATGGGGAATTAATAAATTTAAATATTAAATTCTATCATTTAAACATAGATTACATGATCTGTTAGTAAAATTTACATGGATGTAACTAATAGAATCCAAGAAACCAACCAACATCCTGTTTAATAAACCTAGCTATTGAGTGAGATCTGAATAAATAAATAAATAAATAATAATAAGTTGGCTCATGCCTTAGCTAGGAATGTAGTTTCATCTGCAGATTTTGATGTATGGGTAGAAGAACTACTTAGTGATTTAGAGGATGTATTCTTTTCTGATTTTTTTTGCTTTAACTTAATAATATGGATTTACTTATTTCTCAGGAAAAAAAAAAAGAAAAAAAGATTGCAGATTGCAAATTGTATTGGGTAAGCAATAAAATAATCAATATAAGTCCTATACATAAAAATCAATCGTCTTTTTGGGTCCATTTTGTGGTTTATTTGAATAATTTGACTTCAGAAAACAATGTGATAGAGTGCAAAATATGTTGACCTTTTTGGGTTCATTATTTCCCAGTCGAATGCATCATTTATGCTTACGTTTTTGTTAAACAAGATATTTTTGGAGTTCTGGATATATATTTGGTTGAATGAGTTAGGGAAGCATTTAGTTTAGAAAATTTAGAGAGTTAAATTTCATGAGATGTAAGCAAATGCAGCTTATGTATTGATTTTGAATCAATTGTGTTTTTCAAATAAGCTCTTAAGCATTATTCTAATTTGTGTTATTGTTGTGAGTATATCTAACATTAATAATGAGTTTATCCAAGAACATAATCTTAAACATTAAGACCGAGAAATAGGGCCAAAAAAAAAAAATCTATAAAGAAAATAATAAGAATAATTCTACCACGCATAAATGATATCTAACTTCTTCTCCAGGCTATAACATAATATTATTTAAATCCTTCTATTAAATATTTTAAATTCTTTTCCTCAAAAAAAATTTTAATTCTAGAATTTCAAAAAGAAATAATTTAGATCTTTATATATATAGTTTGCAAAGATAATAAATATGAAGATTTCAAAAGCAAAAAAACAAAACTGAGCAACCCTAATAAAGGAAAGAAAGAGAAAGTTTACCATAGCATTTGCATAAAACATTCCCCATGCAAAAGATTCCTTCAAAGAAGGCTCATGCAAGATCCAAAAAAATAAATGCTTAAATATATTTAATAATAAAAATAAAAAAGATTTAATAATGAATTAATATATTGTAGGTTTAAGGGTATGTGTCGTGGGATATGTGACAAATCGTATACCTTTCAAACTCTAATTAAAGTCAGTCAAGATTTAGGGCTGACTCAAGTGTCACTTTTTTTTTTCTTTTTTGGCAAGGAATCCGTATCTGTACAGAAAAGGAGTTGCAAAATATATATATAAATACCGTGTTAAACCTATCCTACGCTCACACAAAGCACATTTGTAGAAACACAGAGAGCAAGAATCAAACAATAATGGCAGCTGCATCATCATCTTCATCCTCGTCGACGCTTGAATGGCCAGGCGGGTTCGTGTTTGATCCACTAGACGAAGTGCTAGTGATTCATTATCTTCATCCTAAGGCCACGGAAATTTCCGACTGTAAATGCCCTGAAGTAATCCCTGAGCGCGATCTTTACGGCACTGAAGAACCATGGCAGATTTGGGAGAAGATGGAAAAAGCTAATAACTGTATACGAAACAAAGAAGAGATGTTCTTCTTCACAAGATTGAAGAGGGTCTCTTCCAAGTCCAACCGTTGCAAGAGAAACATCGGCAAAGGTTGTTGGAAAGGCGACGGTAATTCCAACGATATTTTTTATTGTGCTTACCAAACGAAAGAAAAGAATCGGAATCAAAAAGACTTACCATTATGAGAAAACCAATGTCAAGACCGACAAGTCCAAGTCCAACGACGAGGACAACAACAACCCCTATCGCTGGATATTGCATGAGATTAGCCTTGATGAGTCCTTACTACAACACGCTAAGGTACTTACTAACCATCTCTAATTTCCTTTTCTTTCTAAAAAAACTTCTAAATATGGAATATTAGAAATAAGGTGACAATTTAAAGTGAACTATGAGGTGGGTTCAATTTTGATAGAAACAATTAATGGGATTCATAAAACCTAACTCAACCTTTGTCATCTCACAATCTTGATAGTAAAAATTTCTCCTCTACATTGCCTATGGATGTAAGCCTTAGATCAAACCGCGTAAATCTTTGTATTCTATGTGTGATGGTTTATTTTATTTTCTATTTTTATTTTTGCATAAACTCATCTATATATATATATTAATAGGCAAAACTGAAAAAAAAAAGTACAATTAGATTTTAAATTGGAATTCAATTAGTCCTTGCCAAAATTTAAGAGGATGTATGTTAGGTTTAATGCTCAGAAGGTAGGATTTTTAGGTGGATGTACGTCATTTATAGATTTAGATGGTTGTCACATAAAACACAGATTTTGAGGGCAAATCTTATCTGCCATTGCCAAGGATGCAAATGACAACATTTTTCCAATAGCCATGGCTGTTGTGGAACAAAAAAAGAAGGAGTCTTGGATATGGCTTTTGGAAATTTTTACTGATGATATAGGGAAGCCAGAGGAGCTTTAGTTGTTCTTCTTTTCTAATAGGCAAAAGGTATGCAAGTTTTGTTCAGTTATACTTGAATGGTTTACTTCGTTTGCTGAACTAACATGTTTTGTTTGTTTGTTTGGTTATTTACAGGGGCTTATACCTGCAATAGAGACACTATTCCCTACTGTGGAGCATAGATACTGCGTGAAACACATCTACAACAATTTCAAAATAGATCACAAGGGATTGAAACTGAAGGATGCACTGTGAAGATGTGTTGCTGCCACAACAATAAGGGAGTTTGAGAGATGCATGCGCAGTACATAAAGGATTTGGATGAAAAGGCATATGAGTATCTTGCAAACATTGCACCTGCACAATGGACAAGGTCACACTTCTAACATGTTTTGTTTGTTTGTTTGGTTATTTACAAGGGCTTATACCTGCAATAGAGACACTATTCCCTACTGTGGAGCATAGATACTGCGTGAAACACATCTACAACAATTTCAAAGTAGATCACAAGGGATTGAAACTGAAAGATGCACTGTGAAGGTGTGTTGCTGCCACAACAATAAGGGAGTTTGAGAGATGCATGCGCAATACATAAAGGATTTGGATGAAAAGACATATGAGTATCTTGCAAACATTGCACCTGCACAATGGACAAGGTCACACTTCACTCTTGGGGCCTTAACAGATTGTTTGATAAATAACTTGAGTAAGTCTTTTAACTTAATGATATTGAAGTCTAGGGACAAGCCTATCTTGGCAATGTTGGAGTGGATTAGAGTTAGACTTATGACTAGGCGTTACACAAAAAGTGAAGGGATAGAGAAGTATGCTGGAAAGTTGTGTCCAAGCATACAAGATAAGTTGGAGAAATTGAAAGTTGAAAGTAAGCCATTTAGTGCTACCCCAGCTGGCAATTTCCTTTATGAGGTAGCTAGTCAGTATGAGAGGCATGTAGTTGATCTTGTCAAGAAGACATGTAGCTGTAGGTATTGGGATTTAAATGGCATTTCATGCAAACATGCCATAACAGCCATTTATACAAACATTGAGACACCAGAAGCCTACACCCACCCATGCTACCACAAAGAAACTTACATGGAGATATACAAGGAGGTACTTCCTCCCATACTTAGCCAGTCAGAATGGGCTGAGACTGGACAGCCTGCTCCCCTAGCACCTCACATATACAAACCACCAGGCAGGCCACCCAAGCAAAGAAAAAGGGCTCCTGATGAGCCTAAGAACCCTTACAAAGCAAGTAAACTGAACAGACCTGTAAGGTGTGGGAAATGCAAAAAGGAATGGCATAACTCAAGAGGGTGCAAGGCTGACATCACTGGGGAGACACCATGGCAAAGGAGACAGAGGCTTGAAAGAGAAAAAGCTGTAAGGAATTGAGATTTAAATGGCAAAAAAAAAAAAAAAAAAAAAAAAAAAACCTTGTTTTTAAACTTACAAAGGTATTAATGTACTTAAACTGGGTTTTGTTGTAAGCAAGGGAGGGGTGCCTACACCTAGTACCAGATTTGGATCTGCACCTTAAGCTGCAACCTAGCCACCATTCTAGCAGCCTACCCAGAATTATAACATGAGGTCTGCCACTCAACCTTCATCCTTACAGAAAGGAAATCAAGCTTCACAGCAAGGAAATCAAGCTAAGCCATCTCACATGAGAGCAGGATGGTTCTCTTCCTCACAGCCAGAGTTTCACACACCTAGGGAGACCTGGGATACCCTACCAAGTTCTTCACAGGTAACTTAGTTGAGTTACCTCTTTCCTAGATGGTTGTGTAAACTGGAATATTTTGTTAGCAAATGGATCTTTTTTTTTCTTTTTTTTGTAGCCTTTACTTACAAGTAGGAGCACTGGTGGTGTGAGGACTAGAGGACAGCTTGCTGCACAAAGGCCACCAAAAATGAATTCAGTGGGTGGAAAGAGTAAAGGCAAGAAATGAAGCTAGTGGGTACACATGCCAGCATTGAGAGTAAAGCTAGTGGGAACATGTGGGCCTGTAGTTAGTGTTTTTTGTGAAGACCACTGTTGGCTTTTTGTAATTATCAATTAGTGTAAAAAACAACCACCTTTTTGTAATTATCATATATATATATATATAGCTGATCTTGGAATGTGCTTTTTTGTAATTTACTAGAAGTTAAGGTACAATACATTCCAGGTTGTTATTATGGTATGAAATTTTGTGGTATCATATGGAAGTTGTGGTATGATGGTATAGAAGTTGTGGTATTTATTCAATTCAGTTTGTATGGAACATTATTTATCCAAAACAGTTTGTATGGAACATTATTTGTCCAAATCAGATTATATGGAAGTTTTATTATTGTTGCTACAGATTGTGTCCAAGTAGATTTTTCCAATACAGAGTGTATGGAAGTTGTTATTGTGAAATGGTTGTCATGGTATGTGCAGATAACTATATGGAAAATTATTTGTCCAAACCGGATTATATGGAAGTTTATTTATTGCTACTACAAATTGTGTCCAAGTAGATTTTTTCAATATAGACTGTATGGAAGTTGTTATTATGAAATGGTTGTTATGGTATGCGTAGGTCATTGATAATTGATCAATACTTCTTTTATTATATGCCCAGAGACTAGTAGCATGACCAATACTTCTTTCATTGAATGGTTGTTATAGTATGCACTAAACAATACTCAATAATTGACCAATTCTTTGTTCATTGACACATTAAAACATTACATCAGTAGGCTAGTGCTATTACAATGTAAATTCATTAACACCATTGTCATAACTATCTCTACTAACCAATTAACTACTTTAGGGCAACAACCTCGGTCTCTCCACTCCAAAGAACTCAATTGAGCCAAAACACAACAACAACAACATAACAATAACAAAAAAGATCCATGACAAAATGCATGCAAACTTCCACATTCTCTGCTCGAGCTATTTGTGCAAAAGTTAAGGAAAAGACCATGTTTGCTGAAGAGAAGCAGAGAATGTGGAAGTTTGCATGCATTTTGTCATGGATCTTTTTTGTTATTGTTATGTTGTTGTTGTTGTGTTTTGGCTCAATTGAGTTCTTTGGAGTGGAGAGACCGAGGTTGTTGCCCTAAAGTAGTTAATTGGTTAGTAGAGATAGTTATGAAAATGGTGTTAATGAATTTACATTGTAATAGCACTAGCCTACTGATGTAATGTTTTAATGTGTCAATGAACAAAGAATTGGTCAATTATTGAGTATTGTTTAGTGCATACCATAACAACCATTCAATGAAAGAAGTATTGGTCATGCTACTAGTCTCTGGGCATATAATAAAAGAAGTATTGATCAATTATCAATGACCTACGCATACCATAACAACCATTTCACAATAACAACTTCCATACAGTCTATATTGAAAAAATCTACTTGGACACAATTTGTAGTAGCAATAAATAAACTTCCATATAATCCGGTTTGGACAAATAATTTTCCATATAGTTACCTGCACATACCATAACAACCATTTCACAATAACAACTTCCATACACTCTGTATTGGAAAAATCTACTTGGACACAATCTGTAGCAACAATAATAAAACTTCCATATAATCTGATTTGGACAAATAATGTTCCATACAAACTGTTTTGGATAAATAATGTTCCATACAAACTGAATTGAATAAATACCACAACTTCTATACCATCATACCACAACTTCCATATGATACCACAAAATTTCATACCATAATAACAACCTGGAATGTATTGTACCTTAACTTCT